>NW_027527853.1:3925530-3965941 GCF_008692635.1 Crocuta crocuta | reverse complement strand
CAAAAAAAAAAAAAAAAAAGATGATAATCTCAAGGAACATTTTAATCAGCTGTGGCAATCAGCCAATTTATCAGCCAAAACAAGAGATGGTGCCTGCCCTCCAAGACCTTACATGCTCCTTGGAGGGAGAAGACCGAGAGCCTTGAAACCTTGCTGATTACTAAAGACAGCATGGAAGAGTACCTATAAACCACCCTCCACTGTAAGACTAAGCCAGCCAAGAGAACACTTCAAGCCTTAGTGGGAAAGACCAGGATGTGCTGACCAAAGCACCCTTTTCTGAATGCGCAAAATACCCTGCAGTTCTTAGGATACTGACTTCTCTACAGAAAGTGTTCACTGGGGAAACTAAACTGAATTAGGATCACACACAGCACATTCTAGTAGCCTTTAGCAATCAGTAACATCCACCAATACCCTGTTACTCACACATACCTTAAAAAATGTGTAGAGGGACTCTAAAATAAAAATAACTTGGATTTCAGTTGCTGCTCTGCCACTTACTAGAGGCATGATATGCAGTTAACCTTGCCAAGCTTCAGTGTCCTCATCTATAAAATGGGAATACCAGCAGCCATCAGTCTCAGAGCGTTACATTGAGCATTAAATGCAGAAAGCGAGCACATCAAATGCCTAACACAGGACTAGAAGGTGCTCCATAAATGTCAGCTGCTCTCAAACTCATCAATCATCATCATCAATAGCATCTGACAGGAAGGTTCAAAACTACTTTCTCCTCAACTGGTTTCTCTGTGTAGGTGTTCAACGACAGGGAGGCTGGAGTCTTCAGGCTAACTAAGAAAACAGTCTCCGTTCCTCTCTTAAGAGGGGACTGCACCAACTTCCTCTCCTTCCTAAAGTCACATGGTCTGTCTTTCCCCAACTGTACAATCCTCTTCTAACTCAGCTACGCCTGAGAAGCAAAGTAACTGGTGTACTTTTTCACAGCACAGTTCATTCTCATGGATGTTATGTTACTGGCTATCACTTGACTCCATGTAAAATTTGTCTTCTGTGTCCTTTTCTAGTCACAAGCTGCTCTCACAAAGTGCCTAAGCTAGGGTTTCTGAGTTGGGTTCCATGCAGGTGGTATTTAGTCCACAGCATAGTATATATGCAGAACAGACCCAAGTCCAGTCCAGTTGATCAGAAGGATTTTTACTGAAGAGCATATAGAAATAACATCGGGTAGATGGTGTGCATGAGCCACAAACTGGCCTCAAATGGCAGGCAAAAGCATCTGTACTTGGCTCTATCAGACCACAGATCCCAAGGTGAGTTCTTTGGACATTTCCTAATTCAAGATCAATCTGACTGAGGCGTGCAGGATGAACTAGGGAGGCCAGGGACACCAGTGCAGGGACAGTATATGAGCTGAGGTCAGGCCAAAGGAGAGGGCATGGACAGCTACTGCTTTTTATGACTTCCTCCTCCATGTTCCCTCAACCATACATATCCTCTCTGCCCAGGAAAGCAGCTTCCAGCAAACTTGTTTTGCCCACTTGGCTGTGAAAAGCTCCACAGAAGGGTTGATTACAGCAACCACAGCTGACAATTTCTCTACATTTGTCTTGTCTTGCTTATTTGCAGCAAAAACTGCTGCTCAGAGAGAATTTGATTTTCAGAGCTTAGTCCTTAAATCTCATTCTGCCACTTTTGCCCACAGCCAGTCTTATTTCTTGCCCAATTCCTTGGTGGCTGACATAAAATTATCAGAAAACAAAAGGTGTCAAAAAGTCTTTATTATTCAAGAAGCTTACTAACTGGAAACACTACAATTAACAACCTTTACCATAGACTAAAAGATCGTGAATCAGGGACCATTTTCAAACTAATGTTAAAGAGAATGATTCTCAACACAAAATGACCCTGCCTTCACAATCCACCACTCATGCAAATATGACAAAAGATATTGGAAGAAGAGAACTATGTATTCGATTATAGTTCATGTGACTACCTGAGACTTAGATTAAGGATCCTGATTAAGAGAATGTTAAATGCTTCACAATGAGTTCTATCAGCAAGGTGTTGAGGCAGTGATACTACCACTTTGAACCTCAGTTTCTCCCTGGACTAATCCAGGGATTAAAATAGCACTAATTTCCCTGCTGCTGCAAGGATTAATGGGGCCAAGCATTGCCCATGTAGTAGTGCCTGCACACAGTCAGAACTCACTAAATGATCACGTGCTGATATAATTGGTTTATTTCCCATTTGCCTCGTTCTAACTCCAAACGAGTATAGTAGTAGGTGGGTGGAAATGCTGGTTAATAAAAGGCTCGAGTTCGTCACTGTTTTACTATAACAACAGTTTACTGGAATTCTGCTGGAAGGAGGCAGGGGCACTGCCAGGAATGAAGGCTTTCTGCCTTGCACAGAGAACACATGGGAGCTCCACCCAGCACCCTGCATTTGTACAGAACTTTGCAGGTTATAGAACAGCAGTGCCCTTGGCGGTCTGTAAGAAGGTCGGTAATTGAGGTCAATCAAAGAAAAAGGGGATGGGGGAAAAATGCAATGCGGTCTGTCTTTAAGAAGGTTTCATGTGGCCAAAGGACTCTCAGAGTATCATAATACATCAGCGCTGGAAAGGACCACGATTTCCAAATATTACAAGCCCTGAGGCCCAACAGGACACAGTGGGGAAAGCCAACCAAGTCAGCAATAGATGGGATAGTGCCTAGGCTTGTGGTTCTGCTGTGCTTTCTAGAAGTTAAGCTCCCTGAAGACAAGCATCTATGATCATAAGATTTGCAAGTCATGAGGGTACTAAATATTCTAAATAGTTTTAAAAAATTTCATCGTGGCATTCTCGTTGCTCAAAAAAAAAAAAGCAGCAGTAAAAAATTATAATCTAAGGTTTCATAACATTTAGAGTAAACCCAAATGGCTTTGAAACCAAATTCTAAAATCTTACATACAAGTACAAAGCTGGAGAATAAACGGCTTTCTCCTTTTTAAAAATAAATCATTAATTTAAGGCAGGCCCATGATCAAATGCCCTTTGGTGTTGCTGAACCCATTAACTCATGCAATAAAAGTTTACTAAATGTGAGGAATGAACAGTGGTTCTTCTATTTTAATTTATAGTAGGTTGTATGGATCTGGAAGTCAAACCACCAGGATTCTAACAGAGAGCATTTTAAGAAGACTGCAGAGATGGGGAAAGATAAAGATCGCACACAAAATCTCTCCTGCCCTTTAAGTGTGTAACAAAAACTCATCATAAAAATGTAACTTTAGAACTCTTGGGTTGGTTCCCAATCTTCTCACGGGGAGCTGCAGTATTTGTGGAGTTTGGTGAATATATTATAGACAATTATAGACTTTTTCCTGTTTAATAAAAGTGCAAAAATAGGTTTTTCCTTATGTAAAAATGTAAATATACTAGATTATAAGGGGAGAAGAAGCTAAAATAGGAGCTCAAAATTCTTAAAAACAGATATGAAAAACACTAGACCTCTCAGCATGGTGATGAAGCATTTCAAATTCCTACCTGCTAATATCACAGCTCTAAAAACAAACTGGCAGAGTGCCTGGGTGGCTCAGTGTGTTGAGCATCCAACTCTTGATTTCAGCTCACGTAGGATCAAGTCCCGCATTGGGCTCTGTGCTGAGTTTAGAGCCTGGTTAAGATTCTCTCTCTTTCCCCACCCTGCCCCTCTCTCGGGCTTGCTCATTAAAATAAAAAAATAAATAAAAAGTAACTCAAAAACTTAAATGCAGAGAATCAGGTACAGTGGCGCCCTGGGGAACATGAAATCCAGGAGGACTACACGAAGTGTACCAGCATACTTCACTAAAGTCCAACCAGTGAACGGGGACAGAACATCCCAGGGATGCCAAAATTTATATAAAAGTGCAATTTAAAATATCCATGCTTCTGCTTCACTACTGGTTACACCAAAGTTGAAAGATAAGAGAGGGAGGAGTGGGCAGGCTCAGGAAGTTGCCCTAGACGCCAACCAGACGAAAACTGGCTTGGAAGAGCCTATTCTTGGAACTCCCAGCAGTGGGCATTTAGTCTTTGAAAATGGACAAGCAGCCGAGTCCTTCCAATGAGGGGCCAGACGGGAAACCCTCCTCTGGCCATTCAGCTCAGCTCCCTCATTAAATTCAGAGTGAAGCCAGCTGCCAGAAAAGGCAAAGGGTGACCCAGCCATGGCTCTGGGAATGCCTAGCAAAGAAAACAGATTGAATGCCTGGGTCGTGGGAGCTCACTGATCACAGCGCTAGAAGGCAGATTTCAGCAACTGTATGAAAGATAAGGAAACCATGCTTAGAGCGGTGCTCTGCTCCTGCTGAATACATAGTGCGATTTCTCTTAGAACGTTCTGGGTCCACTGTCATCAGGGAGAGAGAACAGATGGAGGAAGACACAGGCAGCAGGGCAGTGAGTCCCCAAAGATCAGTAAAACAGTGCCAACGAACAGCAGACCAACACAAATAATATTAAAACAAAAGTATCAATTCTTTACAAGAACTATTAAAGTAAGTACATATAAAACAGTTCACTAAAGTGGTTAAATCTTACTCATTTCTTCTATCACTGAAATCTACACAAATGAGATTAAGAAATTATATTTAAATACAGGTATGTTGTATGAAATCATTTTTTAAGTCAAAGAAACTTTAAGATAAAGTGATTTTTTTCTCATGTCCTGTTTTTTTCCTTAAAAGATGTATCTGCAATACAGAATATGGCAAGACACAAAACTGATCTCTAATTTCATTACTTTAAAAGCCAAAAATGCTGTATGTGGTTGGAAGAGCCCAATAAAACCATTATTGTCCTTTTGTGGAGAATCGGCTATTGTCTTTACTTTGCCCCCAAGTAAATTACATCTATTAAATTAAATACTGGTCTTAACCCTTCATAGGGGGTATCGCTGGGTCTTTCTCTTCATCCCTTTTCCTCCAAATGTAGTAATTTCCTATTTTATAAATTCACAAATGACTTACTAATCAATGATTTCCCCAAATGTACGTTTTATCATGGATACTGAAAAAGTTATTTCAAAGTACTGCTTGCAGTGCTGTTCCTAGTCAACTCTGATGAATCAGAGAATTCAGAAAAGAGCAGGAGCATTTTACGTGTGCTCTTCAACTACATTCTTAACTCGTACTTCAATTTTCAGTATAAATTTGAATTCTCTGGATTTAAAAATATTTTTTTCAAGTCAGAGCACAACTAAAATAATCTTTGCAAAAATGCTCCCACTGTTTCAGAGGGTCTCAAAAACTGCTATACGTTGGTCACATGGATGGGGCACTTGTCTGAAATGCAGATTACAGTTTCTACTACTGGGATATGTGGATTGAGAAGTTCCAAGGAGGCCCTAAAATCTGCATTTCTGGTGGATGTGGTTTAAGGCCATATTTTGAGAAATACCATATGACCATATGACCAAGTTACGGCAGCTCCAAGTATTAAATGCCCACAGCTCCAACGCTTGACACAAAGCTGGAAATGATTATGAATTTGTTGCATCAAATTAAATATAATTTCTAATTTGCACCGATTGTGTCAGGATTTCATTTCAGCAGGGAGACAGTTTTTCCTTTATCCCTTGCAAACTGTTCACAGTGAATAAAACAACGTGCAAATGTAATTGCACTGAGGCCTGCCAGGCATGACTGCTGCCTCGTCTGCATGTTGTCTGGCACAGGGTTTCCAAATGAGAAATCCACTAGGAGCACACTCATCTATTAGCTTAAATATTCCTAAACTGGATAACCGAGAAAGCCAAGAACTCAAATGTACCCCAAATTTAGGACTGTTTCATATCATCACCCATAAAATGACTATATGCTAAAAAAAGATATATATTTGATACATTGATCCCATCTAAAGAGGAAATTTTTTTAATTAAACAGACTTTGATTTCTAAAAGCCTACTAATACTTTATCCTATATTACTGTAACAGTAATGTTTATATTTTATATCAAACTCAAATTCCTAACTTCTCAATGTGTTTCCACCAGATGGTTCTACTAACTACTGAAAAACAGAAAAAATAGTTTCCTATAGAAAGCAACTAGAAAAGCAGTTAAAACCAAAGAAATTCAAAAGAAGTTGTTCAAGTATTAAAATCTTTTTTTAGAAGAATCCTCTTTTCATCTCATTTCAAGAGTATTGTTCTTTTTAGATCTAACAGGTTTTATTTATTTTTTCAAGTACAAAAGAAATGATAAGCACAGAATTAAACATGTGAAAATTAAAGAAAAAGATCCATATGGTCACTACTCTCATACAATCTCTTCATCTGTAGGCCCAAACAACACTCATACCCTGGCGAATTGTTTCTGATCCGGGTAACTGCAAAGTGTTCAGGATTACAAGACTCTGAAACATGTACATTTTTTAATTTGGTGAGTTGGGGAGCCACAAACTCAAGTCGGCTTGCCTTTCCTTTTGAAAGGTAGCCAAATCTGATTTGTCCCCCTAGCAATAAATAAAATACAATCATTTGTATCATCAAGAGCTCTCCTTTTAAGCACAAGCACTATGCTTAGCATGTGACATACAAGATCTCATTTAACTCTAATAACCTTATAACGCATGTTCTGTTGCTACCAATTTAGAAAGGAGGAAATGGTTCAGTGTCTTCCCCAGGGTCACATGACCAGTACGCTATGGGATTGTGACAGAAAACCTGATCTGACCTTAAATCCCAGGCTCTTAAAGATCACCTCATACTAGCATTGCACTGCATTGCATTGCCCTTCCTTCCACTACCCCTCCCCCCCCCACCCCCCACACACATTCATTCTGTAAACACCTTTCCACTGCATTTGTTTTTCGGTGATTAAGAGAATGAGCTCAACAGACCTTTCCACAGACATACCCAGCCTTTATGAAGTGTTGGCTTAGTGTCATACACTGTGCTCAGGGCTGGCTACAGAGGTGAACACCACCATTGCCCTTGAGAGGCCTACAGTCCAAGCCATGGTGGGGGCTTCAAAGCAAGATAATGGTGTCTTTTGGTCTAGGAAAGCCACACGATGCCTATAGACAGTCCTGGCTGCCAGGGGAGTGGTGGTGAACAGAAGCTTGGGCTGAGGCCTGTGAGCAGATACAAGTGACCCCTTTGGCCCACAGGATGAACGGAGAGCTAGTTAGAAAGATTATAAGCCTTTCAGAGCAAATTCCCAGACTAGAATGTTTTGGTTCTACAAATGGAGATGTTACAAGGGGAACATTAGATTGAACATTTGGAAAATTTGAAAAAAAATTCTACAAACTTTTTTATAGTTATGCTGTTGGGGTCACTCTCTAATGCCACATAGTTGTTGGGAGTCCAGCTGTTTACTCCCTTGATTTGACTCTTGTCAACTCAAGTGGCAAAGATATCCCGAGTTCCAGTAAACACACACAGCTCTTTTTAGTTCTGGCAGGCATGCTAGGGGGAAGCTGGGAGCCTGGTTCTGGCCAAGCGTGGGCTACAGCCTTAACAGAGAGGCAGTGTTCCCCAGGATCCAGCAAGGCAGTGGCAGGGATCAAGGTGAGAGAACCTGAGGAAACGGATGAATGTAGGTAGCCCGTGACCATGAATGTCCCCTTCTCCTTCCATCACTACCCTTGGCAATTCCAATGCTTTACTTTAATGAGAGGGACCTGTTGCATCTCTCCTCATGCCCTTGCCTTCCCTCAGAAGCATGGTGATTAAGAATGTAGGTTTGGGGGCACCTGGGTGTCTTGGTCAGTAGAATGTCCAACTTTGGCTCAGGTCATGATCTCATGGTTCATGGGTTTGAGCTCTGTGTCAGGCCCTGTCTGATAGCTGAGAGCCTGGAGCCTGCTTCAGATTCTATGTCTGTCTCTCTCTCTCTCTCTGCCCCTCCCCTGCTCATGCTCTCTCCTCTCTCAAAATAAATAAGTAAACATTAAAAAAAAGAATGTAGGTTCACTATCAATTCTCACCTTCATCACTTACTAGCTGTGTGATCTTGGGCAAGTTACCTCGGTTTCCACAATGGTAAAATGGAATATTACAGCATCCTTCTCATGTGGCTACTACAAGGTTTGGTTGCAGCAACACAGGTAAGCACTCAAAAATGACATCTTTGACTCAGGGCCCTCACTGGCTAGTCCCCTTTTCCCACTTATGTGTTGGCTGTTGTTCATTCTTCTGTAAGCCAGAGATGATTCTCTGAAGGGTGGCTGAATACACATTCACTCTACTCTTTGCAGGGACCTACTCTTATAGGATGGTCAATAAATCTTTTGGGGGTTTGTTTATGTTTCTCTAGCTCTGAGGAACCTTTTCTGAGGAAAAACTCATACAAGAGTTTTATTTGGACCTATCTCGGAAACTTATATAGTGAAAAGTATTCAATAAAAATCAATGTTGGGTTTTTTTGTTACGAGGGACCACAGAGTAATGTAGTTTGACTCCTTCACTGTAGAGCAGAGAAAGCAGTCCAGGTGAGGAAGGAGAAGCCCGCCCACATGGTTGGAGAGAGCTGTGGCCTGGACAAGGATAAAACAAGAGTTCCCAGTTTAGTACTGTTTCCCCCCACAGGATGTTGCCCTGAGTCAAAACACAGCTAACTGGCCTTAAATTTCTGTAGACCAAACACATGGTAAGGAGAATGTAGTGCTAACATTGTATTTCGAGAGGAAGAAAATTCTTTTTTTTTTTTTTAGGTTTTTATTTATTTCTAGGAGAGAGAGAGAGAGAGAGAGAGAGAGACAGCGTGAGCAGGGGAGGGTCAGAGAGAGAGGGAGACACAGACTCTGAAACAGGCTCCAGGTTCCCAGCAGGCAGTCAGCACAGAGCCCGACGCGGGGCTCGAACCCATGAACCGCGAGATCATGACCTAAGCGAAAGTCGGACGCTTAACCAACTAAGCCACCCAGGCGCCCCGAAAATTCTTTATTCACTACAAACATTCTTTCTGAATTTTCACATGGTGCCTTGAATGTAGTAAAGGGGCAATAAATATTTTGATTTTATATAAAAAGGCAAATGATGCTAAGAAATATACCATCACTATGAAAAATTCTTCTAGATACTAAATTTCCATATCCATATACAAAGAAATAATGGACTTTTCTAGATAATAAATTGTTGCCATGGACTAAAGGTTTATTTCCCCCCAAATTCATATGCTGAAAACCTAATATCCAAGGTAGATGGTACTAGGGGCCTTTAGGAGGTGCTTAGGTCATGAGGCCAGAGCCCTCATAAATGGGATTAGTGTCCTTATAAAAGAGGCCCCAGAGTGATCCCTGAACCCTTCCACCATGGGAGGCTATGACAAGAAGTCTGTAACATGGAAGAGGGCCCTTACCACAACACGATCATGCTGATGCCTTGACCTTGAACATCCCCAAACTGTAAGAAGGAAATTTCTGTTGTTGGGAAAGCCCAGTCGTGGTATTTTGTTGTAGTGGCTTGAAAAGACTAAGACATTGATTAACTACAAAGTCCAATTTTTGAAGAATGAGAAATACTATGAAATGAAGTATACTAGCATCCTTAATACAGTTTACCTTCTATGGACTGAAAACTGTCTAGAGAGCATCGCTCTGAACATCAGTGACAACGACTCTGTGTTGTACCACATATACCAGGCTATTAGGGCAGATAATTCAAATTTTCTCTCTCTCTGTACCAATAAATAATTTCCCTTCTCTCCAACTTCCAGTTTCCTAGAAACCAGTATAACCAAATAAATCAAGTCAGTAAGCATTATAAGTAAATATAACCATAAGACACAACAGACTAAAAACCCACAAAAAGAAGGCTCACACGCTCACCTCCAAAAGCACATATGCTGAACCCAACAGGTCTATAGCTGTAATGTGAGGCATATTTGTAAAAGGCCCCAGTGTGGAGCCAATATGACAGCAGACACAGACTGGGCAGCAGCGCAAATTCTAAACCCAGAATCTTTACCTACTTCTCTAAGAAGCCTATTGGCAAGAAAAGGTGACTTAAAAAAAAAAAAAAGTGTTTTTTTTTTCATGATATACTATGAAGCCACAAAATTCTGAGCTCAAACTCCTTGACTTTCTTTACCATTATCAGGTTGAACCCTATCAAATGGCCTTTAAGTCAAAAACAGTCAAATGTAGACTATCACATTATTCAAATTAACACACATTATGAGTGAACATAAGACTTTTGTCATCTAGGATAGTCCCAAGTGTGGCTTCAGGAAGATTACTTCTATTTCCTAATGGTTTTCTTCAATGAGTTCTGGGGTGGAGAAAGCAGGAGGGGCTGAGGTTAACAGTTGTTTAAGTTACCAAAAACTCCATTGACTAGGACTCTTCATTTTCTAAGCGTCCCTATTAAAGTTTCACTGCAGAATAATTTATGAGATGTCTGAGGAATGCTGTGAAAAAAAATACGTCTGACATTTAAGACTATTTTAAAACACCTCTCTTGTAAAAAGAGCTGGAGGTGTGGCAGGTCGGGCCTTGCTCATGCCTGGGGGAGAGCTGGAGTTTTTAGCGGTTTAGGGCAGAAACGTGGCACAGCTTCAAAGCTCTGAGGCCCAGGCGGGCTCTCCAAGCCCCCAGAGGCGCGACCAGGCCAGGCAGAAACGGCATCTCTGTTCCTATCTGGGGCCTCAGCACTCTGTTTGCCCTTCAAGGTTCCCTGCTGCCTAAGGATACATGCAAAATATTTCCGTGAAGCACCGCTGTGTGGAAGCAACAGGAAATAAAGGTTTACTCCACTGACTCCCTGCTAATAAAGAGGCAGGGGTCGCATCTGAGAATCAGGGTTTTCCAAGAGACTTGTTATTTTTACCAGATGTTTTCAAAGGCAGGGCTTGTACACAGTACTTGAGAGGTACTTTTGTTTTCTAGAATCAAGAGAACTTGACCATAAAATGTATTTTAATGGAGTAGGAAAAGCCAACTCAAATTTGACGGGACAAGAGGAAAATGGCCTCCTCAGAGACACGACTTGTAAATTTTCTTAAGGTTTAAGAGAAATGAAGTATTCATATCTGAAATTCCTAAAGGAAGTAAAATCAGTTCTTAGAAAATTCAACCTTTTTACCACATTTTTTTATTAAAAATGTTTTTAATGTTTATTTTTTGAGAGAGAGAGAGAGAGAGAGAGACAGAACAGAGTGTGAGCAGGGGAGGGGCAGAGAAAGAGGGAGACACAGAATCCAAAGCAGGCTCCAGGCCCTGGGTTGTCAGCACAGAGCCCAATGCGGGACTCGAACTCACAAACCATGAGATCATGACCTGAGCCAAAGTGGATCACTTACCCGACTGAGCCACCCAGATGCCCCTATGTTTACCACCCTCTGAGAAAGGTGTTAGGTAAGGACACTTCACTGGGCAAGTGTGGCCCCAGTATAAAAACTGGAGTCAGAAGCAGAAAGGGTCCCACCATGGCCTCTTCCTTCTCCCACATGCCTGCCCACCTCCCACTACTAGCACTGTCTCCATTTGGTGGAGGCACCTCGGCATAGAGCACTCTTCCATGCTACTCCCACAGAAAGCCTTCCCAAGCTGCACCATATGTCTCAAAAGTTTCCCTCTACCTCGTCCTAGCCCCAACAAGCTATGCTGCCTCATTTGTGCCCTTCAAATGGCTCCCATATCCTCCAGGACTATTTTCTAGAATGGGACTGACCCTGAAAAAGGATGAATGAGAGATTTCCACAGCCTCAACTTATCAGCTTTCTTTCTCCCCCATATATGGAATCTGCATTCTTTCGTTAATTACATTATTTGCCTAATGTGCTATTTTCTCCAGTCTACTGATTGTTCAGAGCAACACATCTAGCTCAGCACAGGAGCTTCTGGAGAGCAGTGTTTTCAGCCTCCTCACACGGAGAGAGACTGAGGGAAAAGAGGATGTTCCCCTAAAGAAATGTGCGGAGAAAGCACGGGGTTGTGAGTCTAACATAGCACTTGGAACTGTGCCTCCATTTTCCAGCTAGCATCTTTCAACGTCACTTTCCTCTTCTGCAAAGTATGAAATAATAAAACCCATCTTTGGGGTGATTACGAGGACTGTACCCGATACGTGCAGAATCCTGCATGTACAGAGAGGGAGAAGTCCTACGTCAACCATTGTTGCCTTTCCCAAACTCCGCCTACACCTTTTATAAATAGTTCCTTTATTTAAATCTCCTTAAATTACCTGATTTGAATGTGCCATCGGATTCCTGCCAGGACTCCCAATACACTCGGCAAGTGACATTTTCCCTAACTTGTCTTCCCCCCTTCTCCCCTAATGTATGGTTTTCTACCTAAGAAAAATTTGCTCCTTTAAAAATATATAACCTTATATCCTTCAATGTTTAGTTACTTCCATTTTGTTCCAGTGCTCAAGTTGTTGTGTAAGTCTGGTTTACCCAAATTATAAATTCTGGCATCATGTCTGAGTTATCCTGCATTTGAAGTTTCTAAACTTTGCACTGGTTTACAGGGCTGTAAAATAATCACAAGGCTAACAGGACCCTCACACGTCACCTAGGTGGGCATCTCCCCAAATGTGTTCCACAGAACAGTGCCGCCAGAAAAGCAAGCATGCGGCAAAAAAAAAGGTGTCCTAGAATCTAACAAATCTGCCATGTCTTTCCATGGCAACTCTCAGTGACCTTCAGTGATACATTTAGGTATCCGAGAAGTCCGGTCATAAGGAATCCCACTGAAACTCACTCAAGCAGCATTCTGTTAATTTATTTGCCCACACAACCGTTCCCTCATCCTTCCCTTTAGGGCACCCATCAACATCCTGCAGAACAAATTTCTACATACTCCTAGTGGAATGGGGAAGCAGAAACAGAAAAACTCCCTTCCCTAGGGTCAGTTTGTACATGACAGAAGTAGCTTCAGGCCCAGATCTCTCTAACCCCCCCCCCCCACACAAGCCCCAGTTCTTCTCACTATACCACAGGGTCTCTAACTTCATCACACAGGGGGATGGCCAGGAGCGCTTGTTAAACTGCAGACTGCTGAGCCCCACCCTGGACTGTCTCAGTCCGTGGATCTGGTGTGCATATCCGACACTTCTTGGGTGCTGCTGCTGCTGCCAGGAGGAAGCACACTTTGAAAACCACTGTCCTACACTCATCTGCAGCAGCACAGAGGCTGGGGCATGCCTCATCCTAAAGAGTGAAGACCTGGTAGAGAAGCCAAGGCTTCGACATGGGAAAATGTCTACAGGACAACAGGGTTAATAACTAATGGTTCAACCGGAGGCTATATCTAGTGAATAATCAAATGGCTCAGAGTCAGAAACTACAAAAACTGGACACTGGGAATTAGTTGGTGTGAAAGGATAGGAAAGTCTGTGGCTCAGTCACTTGAGTGTCTGACTCTTGATTTCAGCTCAGGTCATGATCCCAGGGTCATGGGATTGAGCCACACACTGGGCTCTGTGCTGAGCATGAAGCCTGCTTGAGACTCTCTCTCCCTCTGCCCCTCCCCACCGCTCATATTCTCTAAAATTGAGAGAGAGAGAGAGAGACAGAGAGAGACAGAGAGGGAGGATAACTGGGAAGAACATTCCAAGTGGTAACAATGGTTCCTATTATCCAAGTATTTGTTTGCAGAATGGAAGAGACCTGGCTGTGCATGTCTTTGGAGAGCACCCTGGTTCTTACATTTGAATATGGGTGTGACTGCTATTTCAAAAATTCACAGCAAAACACTTAATGCAAAATAGAGTAGCTCCTCTCCAAAGAAGTGATTTGGAGGATCTAGCAAAGGTCTTCCTGCTCCCTTTCCAGCTGTAGCTTCGCTTCCCCTGCTTGCCCTCTCTGCTTGGACGCCCAGCAGCCCCACCTCCAAGACATTCAATCAAAGGCCAAGCAAAGCTGGTCACTGAGTCTATAAGCGGTGTCTTGGGAAGTGGGGGTAAAATAGTCAAAGCCTGCAAGGGCCTTCTAATGGAGTTTGATGAAATGAAACAATTTCAAGACATCCCCCCCATACCTACCTCCTGCCCCCAAAATTATTATCTGGGAAAATAACTTTTACAAATTAGCTATAGCTAATTATCTCAAAAGGAATAGCCAAGAACGAAAACACCATTCTCTATGACACCCCAGGAGCTACTATCGTTCACCGTGGCCCTAACTGCAATCTGGCAATGCTGGTACTAGCTACTGCTTTCAAAGAAACAGGAATGACCTCACTAGGGGAACGGCAAGCCTGACTCTCACTCACTGGCATTCACTGAAACTGGTTACCACAAGGTAAGATCCAGGTGACAAATGAGACATCAACTGCCCTCCTGGATGAAACAGAGAATACACAGTGGTTAATCACAGGGCGAGTCAGGAGCTTGGAGATGAAGAACACCGAAGTTCAGATGAAGAGGTTACTTCTAGGGGATTGTGCTGATGGCAGGAGGAAGCAGGACGCAGGAAAGGAAAGGGAGGAGAATTGATGGCTCCGGAGCACCTGCTCTGTGCCACACACCGTTGGGTCCTTCACCTACTCTCTCATCCTCAAAGTCCTATGAGGTGGATCGATGTCTTCATTTACAGATGGGGGACCAACGCCCTGGAAATGAAAACTCAAACAGGTGGCAAACACCAACATGGGGACTTGAGCTGTAGTCAGTCTGAATCCAAAAGTGTTGGTCTTCACTGATGTAAGATTTACAGATGACAGGAGACCCTGTAACTTCTACTGAAGGTAAATCAGGGAGCGCACTCTCCAGTCTTTTCCTGAGCTTTTAATTTATAATTTCAAATATGGTGAAATCATTAAATAAACTTGTGTTATACACACACACACACACATCCATATATACAATGTATTTGCCTAAATGTAACACATTTACATATCATAAAGTTCTAAGTGAGTTATGGATGGGGAAAGATTTTGAACCATTTGTTAAAAATCATCACCATCGGCGGGGCACCTGGTTGGCTCAGTCAGTTAAACATCCGACTCTTGATTTCAGCTCAGGTCATGATCTCATGGTCATGAGATTGATCTCAGGTCATGGACATCAGCGCTGTCAGCACGGAGCCTGCTTGAGAATATCTCTCTCTCTCTCTCTCTCTCTCAATAAATAAACTTCAAAACAAATTATCACCACAGTCAATACATTTTATGCCTTTGAAGGAGACTGGACACATGATTAGGGTGGCCAGAAATATAATCTTTCCTTTTCTTCTCCAGGATGTTACACAAAAGCAACAAGGGAATGGGGGAGGGGCGGATGAGCATGGAATTTCAGTCAATTTAGGAGCTAGAACCTAAACACAAAAATTGTGTATTACTAGTAATGGTTCAGAAACACAGAGATAAGTACATCTTAAAATTCGGATGTTTCCGCATCACACAAAATGATACTACTAGTAAATACATACAGACTGGTCTAATGCCTGGTACAGTTTATAAGTTTTCTATAGACTAAGGTGATGGTAGTTGTTTTCTTTTCAAACTTTTATTTAGATTTTAGTTAGTTAACATACAGTGCAATATTGGTTTCAGGAGTAGAATTCAATGGTTTGTCACTTATATACAACTCCCAGTGCTCATCATAACAAGTGCCCTCCTTAATGCCCTTCACCCATCTAGCCCATCCCCCACCCACCTCCCCTCCATCAATTCTCATTTTGTTCTCTATCTTTAAAAATCTCTCATGGTTTGTTTCCCTCTCTCTTCCCCCCTCCCATATATTCGTCTGTTTTGTTTCTTACATTCCACATATGAGTGACATCATATGGTATTTTAGACTAAGGCTTTTAATCATCACATCCTACCTACAAGATAAATACTATCTTAGAAATGATGAAATTGAAGCACAGAAAGAATAAGTAACTAGCCAAGACTGTAGAGTTCGACAGTAAATGGAGAAACTAAGATTTAAACCAAGACCCTTGGGCTCTAGAGCCCACACTGATGAGCACCGAGATGGAGTGCCTCTCCCATAACAGACGTGCGGGATCATCACTGTTCCATGATTTTAGTAGGAAAAGATTTGGTAGCCTCAATACCACTGTTTATGTGTTATGACACATCTACTCAACAGAAACAACAGAACTATTAAGAACCATAAGGTACCTCAAAATGTGAGATGGAAAGATTTCTAAAATTATGGTTAAGTAACCATGGATCACAACCAGGGATCCAAACACACCATGGATAGTATGAAGTCACTTCTGTGAAGAAAACAGACAAATATACATACTTACAGATGCAGAGAAAATCTCCAGAATAGTTCACAAGAAACCGGTGCTTCTGAAAAGAGAGCTGGGTACCAGAATTTGATGGAGAGAAAGATGAAAGATTCAATTTTCATCACAAAAATTTTCCTAATTTTTAAATTCTGAACATGGTCAGGTATCATCTATTTATATAAGGTAAATTCGAAGACCAAAATTATTTGAAGAAAATCATGGTGGAATGTTTTCCAACCTATTCCCAAGTAGGGAGGGTAAGAAGTAACCAGAACATCCTGTGACACTTTTCCACTCATTTCATCAAATAATTTTTCATAGTAGAGATTCCGAAATAATTAGAACTAAAAAATAAATTGAAAATGCCATCCACTTTCTGGGGTACCTGGGTGGTTCAGTTAGTTAAGCTCTTGATTTTAGCCCAGGTCATGTGAGATCAAGCCCTGTGTCAGGCTCTGCACTAACAGTGTAGAGCCTGCTTGGGATTCTCTCCCTCTTGCTCGCCCCTCCCCTGCAAGCACACTTGCACACACTTGCACGCACGCAAAATAAATGAACTTTAAATATATATATATATATACATATGAATAAAAAGTGATCCACTTTCTACAACTCAGACACTTGCTTCTTTAAAAAACTCAATAGATAAATAGCAGGAGAGAATTCCCGGTGTAGGTGATAGTAGGAGGTGTTTCAATGGTTTGTGCATGGGGTGTGCACAAGAGAGCATGAGAAATCCTTAAAAAAAAAAAAAAAAAAAAGATAAAAGAGGGCAGGTAGTGACCCAGCACAACCACTGTGTGGCTAAAATAGGAATGGGTATGTCACCCCCATGCCACTAAAGAAACAGTCTCTCATGTCCTACAAAACATGCAAGGCATCTTGCCTTGCCAAATTTAAACGGGGACGTTATTTTTACATTACTATAATTAGTTCCCATTTGTCTATGAATCAGCCTTTATGAGGCAACAGCATCTAAGCCCCATCAGATGAAACCTGAGGCAACATCATCTCTGTTTATTATTTTGAAAAGAAACAGAGGGAGCCAAGTTTCCTGCAACACCCGATTCAAACACTGAAATTTGGAGGACAGAATGTCCTGTTGTCCACGTTTGAAGATAGGACTATATTTTCATCTAATACATCAGTCCCAGGTTCAGCTGGTAACAGGAAGGAATTGAATTCCAGAGCTCAAAAATAGGACTTAAGTACTAAACCACCTTTCACTGCTCATATAGAATGATGTTTATATTTTAACACCTTACACAGCAGCATTTTTTTTAAGTGTCCACGTTAATGAACAAACATGAGCAATTTTAATCTAAAGGTATCTGCCTGAGTGGCAGATTGGTAAATACAAGCATTTTAAACCTATATTCACATTCCTTGATAGACCCCTTTCATAATTAACTTTCTTACAAGAAATGAAGTGTTTAACACCATATAGAAAGCCAGAGCGGGGGGGTGTTCCTATTTAGCCTGGGATCCCCCTGAATGAAATGGCTCCTTTAAGAGGCTTTGAAATCAGGTATATAAACACAGTAGAATCTTTTGGCCTCCAAAGAGAGTCCAGCCAGATAGTAGACAGAATCTGGAAGAGGTTTAAACTGGCAGCCTTGGTAAATTTCAGAGAACCAACTGGAGGGTACGAGTTCAATGCTGTAATTCAAAGAGAACATCAGTTAGCTAACATCAGTTACGACATCAGTTAGCATCAGAACTGCTAACACAGGTGATCAATGCACATTTGAGTGAGGAGAGTGGGTACAGAAGGGATAAATACACTATTTGCTTGTCTCCAGATTTATTATACCGAAGGCTTAATGTTTTTGTGCACACCCATGTGCCTTTGATAAATGTGGATAGGTACACCTGTATCTTTTATTGCAAATACCATGGGTTCTAGGGCCAGTTTACATTTACTAACCAGGTTCCCTTCAGCAAACCATTTTAACTCATCAGAATCTCATTTTTGCCCCTCACATGTAACAATAAATGGGTGACAAGGGACTAAGACTTGCCCTGTCTAATCTCACAGAAATTTTAGAGCATACTTTTTTTTTCCCCTGAGAGACATAGGCAGCGTGAGCAAGGGAGGGTCAGAGAGAGAGGGAGACACAGAATCTGAAGTAGGCTCCAGGCTCTGAGCTAGCTGTCAGCACAGAGCCCGACGTGGGGCTCGAACCCACGAACCGTGAAATCATGACCTGAGCCAAAGTCAAATGCTTAACCGACTGAGCCACCCAGGCACCCTGTCTCACAGAAATTTTAGAATAACCAAAATGAAATGCTGTAGAGTTTTTAAAATTTAATAAACATTTATATGACATTACATGCCAGGCACAAGGTGTTATAAAATTCTTACATATTTTTAGATATACAAGTAAATATAGCATTTTATATATACATGAATATATATCAGAAAAGGGGAAATGAGGGCGGGCAGGGTTAAAAATAAGGTCTGAGATTACATCGGAATTTTAACTGAAAGCTGAGACCCAAACAATGGTTTTACTTTGCCAAAACCACAGACAGGAGCTGCCTGGAATGTTGTCATACTAACTTTATCCTCATCACCCTTGGAAAATTCAGAGATTCACATACAAGTCGTACTTTTAACGATCCTCTGTTATAGGTACTATTATTATCTCTGTTGTACAGATAAGAAAGCTAAGGCCCAGAGAGGCTCAATAACTTGCCTGTGGTTACATAACTAAGAAGTAGGATCTGAACTTTGACAGTCTGAGTCCAGAGTACGTTCAATTATACACTGTAGATACCATGCAACCTATCGTAGTTGCTATTACTACTGTGGCATATTACAATAAACCCCTTGTATTAATCTCGATTCCACAAAAAAGGAAAATTGGGCTCAGAGGTGAAGTTACAGCAAGCCAAGATCATAAAGCAAGTACATGGCAGAGAGAATTTGAAACCGAGTCTATGGGACTCCAGAACCTGCACTCTTAATTGCAAAGTCAATAAGCTCCGATCCACAAATATTTATTCTGCACCTACTGTGCCCTAACACACCTTTTAAAAAAGGTAAGGAGTTGGTGGTGGTGTTCCATGGGGAGCTGGAAAGGCTTTCATAGCACCTCAACGCTGAATTGGCCCCACCTACACTCCCCAGGGCAAAGGCCAAAGTCCTGCACACAGCAGGTGCTCCATGATGCAGTGAGGTGGATGACAGCGACAGAAATACTCTAAGAGTTGGTATTAGCATCAAAAGGGAATGTGACTATTCAATATGGAGGAGAAAAAACTCTAAGGGCAGAATACAGACAGTTTTTAAAACAATGTGAACAGATGTGGTCTCCATCAACAGGTGGAGGACTTTAGGTACTCGGTTAATTCCTACTAGCTCTCAACTCTTGAGGTAGGGTGACCAATCACCCTGGTTCTCCCTGGACTTTCCTGGTAGTCTCAAGTCCCGGGAAACCCCTCAGTAGGTCACCCTAGAGGGCAAACATCAGGTTTTGTACTCTTGACCTTTCAATACCCAACCCCCAGGTTCTAGCACGGTGCCTTGCAAACAGAAGGCGCTCGATATGTTTTGGTTCGTTAGATGGATGAAAGGAGCAATACTTTATTATTTCCAAGTACACTCATTTCCACTATACAAGTGTTGCCAAGCAGCAGTCCCTGCATGGTTAAAATGACTATGTGAGAATCATTTTAATTAGCACTTCCATTGTTTGTATGCAAATGCACATTCCTAAAGTGGGTCCTCTAAAAAGCTTTCCCTAAACCAACATCCCTTACTGAGATTTTTCTCAGTAAATCCCTGTCTACAGCCAGTAGGGAGATAAAATTCCATCCAGCCTGAGCCTTAATGATCCAGCATCTGTAATGGAGTTGACGCTTTTCTTTATAGGAATGGCAAGTCTAAAATGAGGAAATGTGAGGCACTTCCAGGCGCCAGGATAGGGTGCTCCTTGACTTACTCATCCCAAAATAGTATGGCGACTCAGAAGGCAGTCTCCCAGTACCGAGTTCCTCTCGCAGAAAAGTGGAACGTCCTGCTGCCAGGCCCCCTGGATTAGAGTCGTCAGAGTTAAGAAAGCAAACTTTCCAGCCTCCCCCAGATGTCCTGCTTTGAGCTCCGCCAGCCCATTGCCTCTGCTGGCCCATCCCCGCCTATTCCCTTCCTTTGGCTCTCTAACCTGGGGCTGGGCAGCCTTGGTCTTTTGCCTCAGCTTAGGGAGAGGCCCAGATGCTCCTTGAGAATTCAACTCTGGCAGAGGTATCGGTGGACCCAGCCCTGCCCTGCCCTGGATGGGAGTTCTGAAGAGCTGGTCTCTCAGGAAGTCAGGGTGGGAATAAATGTTCTGGGCGGTCAGCATGGCTGACTCCTGTCCTGAGTCATTAACTCAGCCCCACAGGGTTAAGCCAGGCAGCCCAGAGAGCCAGTCAGAGCTTAAAATTAGAGAACACGATGGTGAGAAGCTAAGTCTCAGAAAGGCAAACAAGGAGGCAGAGATTATCTGAGCTTGGAGAAACCCTCGTGTGGTCCAAAGAGGCCAGGGAGGACCATAGCCAGGAAGGTCCTGCAAAGTCCTTTAAAGGGCTGAACTCCTAGCATGGAATGCTCTATTTGCATGTCTGGGCCACAGGAGGACAGAACAGAGTTGAAGCAAAACAAAGGACCAGTAGCATTTATCAGTCAGAAGAAAGTCCAAAAGGCTAGTATCTGGGATGAGTCACAACAGGTGAGAAATGTGAATAACCATCAGGGGTAGGTTTTTGTTTGTTATGTTTGTCAAGCATCAGAGTGACAAGAAAAGCAAAGAAGCACAGGCCTGCTTGGGGAAGCCAGTGCGACGTTGCAGCCAGCAGAGGAGAAGAGAAATAGCTCCTCGTCTGTGCTGAGGGAACGTTCTTCAAACTGGAAGAGGCGACTCTGGTAACTACTGACTGGAGTGGAAGACAGGTGTGGAGCTGGGGGAGCTACTGCCATTTTCAGTCAAGTCAGGTTTTTAGGCTCGGATGAATCACACCCACAGACAGCCAAAGTATGGACATGTGCCACAGATGAATCGCTGTCAGCAATCCTTCAGAAACCTCAAAGAAAGGAATGCCATTCAAAGATAAGGAACTAAATAATCAACAAAAGGAAGATTCTAGAAGTATATGCCAAGACGCTTGGCAATAATGTCCAGAAAAGTTCTAGCCTGGAGTATTACATAGATGAATACTCCAGAAAGAGTGATGACTGCCAAAAACGGATAGAGGTTCACTATAATCAAGTATCAAATGAACCATTTCTCTTTTTTGTTACACATAGAAGACTGATAGTTCAGACAGTTCAGATGATCATAACTTCACTTGAGCCAGGCTTTAACAGTTCTGTGGTATTCTTGTGAATATGAATATGAGCAATTAGGCAGATTTACATAGAGATGACTGAGCCACCAGCCTGCAGGCACAGGGTTAGTCCTATCCTGTACATTTGGGTCAATGACTTGTATCTAGAGGTGACATACATGAGGGAGGGTTCGTCACCTTGTTAGATGACAAAAGCTGTATATTAAAAGTTCTTTGGAGGTTGCAAGATGAATCAAATCTAACAAGATGAAATTTAAGATGAATACACGTGAAGTCCATGCAAACCAAGAGCTCCAAGTGGTTACTGAAAAGAGCAGTCAAGTTTAGCTGTCTGAGGGTCTTTACGATGCTCCTCAGAGGGCTTCCAGATGAGATCCCAACACAGCTCTGGGATCCCAGCAGAGCCCCTTCTAATGCCTTCATTCCTAGTTACAGAGAACTAGGCACTGCAGAGAAAGATTACACACACCTGGAGGAGAGGTGGGGCCCTGAGAGGCTACTAGAGTACCTCTTAGGTGTCTTAGGGCACACCAGCAGTGTGATGGCTGATACCTTAGAAACACTTTCTAGGGGTGCCTGGGTGGCTCAGTCAGGTAAGCGTCCAATTCTCGGTTTTAGCTCAGGTCATGATCTTGCAGTTCATGAGGTCGAACCCTGCGTCAGGCTCTGTGCTGGCACTGCAGGGCCTGCTTGGGATTCTCTCTCCCTCTCTCTCTCTCTCTCTCTGCTCCTCCCCTGCTCATACTGTCTGTCTGTCTATCTGTCTGTCTGTCTCTCTCTCTCTCTCTTTCTGAAAATAACTTAAAAAAAAAAAGAAAAGAAAAACTTTCTGGTCAACACCTGCTATAGTCACTGCTGGTTCTATCCCAAGATTGTCATTCTAAAGTGAGCCTGCATAAGGACCATTGCCGGCGGTGGGTCAAGGAGGAGTAGATGCAAGAACATTTTAAATTTGGTGATGCCTTTCTCACCCAGTGACCTGTGACTGACAAGCCAAGATCCATAAAGGGAAGCGCCTGGTGGAGTGCCTTCTTGTTAGCTCATAGGTCAGACAAGCATCTTTGGAGTTATTTTTTCCAAGGAAGGGGATGTCCCTGAAGGAAATGAGTAGATGCCAAGCAGAGAATATAGCAAATCAAAATACTTCCTGATGCAGTCCAACTCCTTGGCTGATGTAGTTTCAGCTCAATACCTGGAACTCAAGACCAGCCCAGGGAGAATCAGAAACAGGCTCCCAAGTGGCTGGGAGCCAAGAAGGTCCAAAGTGGCTTCAGAAACCCCGTAAAACCAAAGACACTGGCCTTGTTCCAAGCCANGAATTCATTCAGCAGACCTTCCAGTCCTGGAACTGACCCTGAGGTACTTCAGACCAAGGGTGATGGGCAGCAAGCTGAGAAGATCTGCAATGACCTGGAACCAACCTCACAAAACTGCGTCATCCATGAAAAGGCAGTAAGGGAACCAGCCACACCCCGCCCTCTGTCACACGGAGACTTAACCCTAGACAGATCCTTCTGAACATCAAATATTATCCAAAACCACAGAGACAAGTTTTGGAGATGGAAAATATACAGCAAGCATTTCTAGACAACCCAAAATGTTTCCCATTCTCCAAGGATGGGTCTAGAAACCAAGAGATACCCTGTTTTTTTTTTTTTACTGATACAGAACATTTCAGACGTATGCCCACTCTTGTTCTCTTAAGGCTTCCTTTCTTCAATGTTCTGTCAGTTCTTCTGCTCACTCCAAGAAGAAGGAAACTTCCATTGTGCACTACCAGTCTTTAACACATGCCAAATCAGGGCAATTTGGAGACAGGAGTAGCAACGACAGCAGCCAGAAGGGGACAGGCTGAAGCCCAAAGCACTGAATGTTGGAAACCACAAACCCTGAATCTGCAATTCCTCTATTTACTTAGAAACAGTTGCTGATGCTTGCCCTAACTGAAGATAAAGTAGGACAAACCCGGAAAGGGAAGGGGAAGTAGTGAGGTAAGGGCTGTTGTAAACCTGGCACAATGTGGAGGAAAAGGTCCTCGGGTTGTCAGGACACAGTTTTCCTCCCTAGGAGAAAAATGAGATAATGTACCACCATGAATAGCGACATTGGGCTGCAGTCACGCGCTTAGCAGAGGCAGCGGCTTGCCGTCTTCACACACTTAGAAGTCATGCACAGACATATCTGGAGACTGCTGTGGCACAGTGGAAGAAACATGGCATTTGGAGACAGAGGAGGTGATTCTGAGTCCTAGCTCTGCCTCAAGCAAGCTGTGTGACATCAGGTTAGGAACTCAACCGAGATCGGAGTTTCAGTTCTCCGTGAACTATAAAATGAGTAAGTTGGACTAGCTGATCTTATAGTTTTCTTCCAGGTCTAATACCCATACATATTATCTATTATCTATCTATATAATATATATATTTAACACATATATTATCTACCTATCAGTTGATATACATATATATATACATACACATTTAATATATATTACATATGTTATAGTGTATATATATCTATTTCCATGCTCTAAGTGCCATTAGAAGCTGCCAGCCAATGCAAAGCAGCACCACACTCTCTGCTGACCACAGACCCAGGCCCACCACAGAACACCCACAGCAGCCTCTACGGCACTGTCCTGTGTTGACCGTGTTCTAGAACAAGTATTGTTTTTCTGCCAACAACCAATACATAGAGGGGGGGAGGGAGATCTAACGTTACAAACCAATACCGCAACACAGCAGTTATGCCTCCATTCAGCAAACATTTACTGAACATATTCCATATGTCTAGACACTAGGACAGTCCTCTACTCAATGAACCAATCAATCTACATATGCCAGTGGCCTGTGAACAAGTCTCTATAGTACCATGGAAGAGACACATGGACAGGGCAAAGGGTCAGCTGACCCAGCAGAGACTGGAGCAGAGTGCAAGCAGGAATGTTTCCCAGCAGTGATGCCTGGGCCAGCATGTGCAGGAGGAAATGATTTTGCCAAGGGAATAATACGTATAGAAACACAAAGGAATGGCCCAAGAGGGCATGCAAGGTGGGAGGAGTTCGAACACAAAGGGCCTTATAAGCTATGCTAAGAAGAGCTATTACCCTGCCTTAGACGCCCTCAACAGCTTCCTGTCTGGCCTCACTCACAGGGCTAGCGTATGCCTACACTAGGTCAATCATCAAGCAACTGGCCAATCCCTACTGCGCCCCGCCCCAGCCCCGGCCCGGCCCGGCCCCTCCATTTGTCCCTAAGTCACACAGCCAGGCCACACCTGCTGTCCATGACGGCTTCCTCCCAGTTACTCAGCAGGCCTAGCTTTCAGCTCTCGCTCAGCCCCTAGTGCCCAGCCCATGGCAGCTGTTCCAAATAGTTTCCATCTTCCTCAGAGCCACAGCCGCTTCCCACCCACCCCACTCATGGTCAGTAAAGGACTCTCACCTCTTCTGTTCCTGGGCACGACTGTCCAAGCCCAGCTTCCAGAGCAACCCTGCTGTCTACCTGTCCCAAGTTCC
Organism: Crocuta crocuta; assembly: GCF_008692635.1. Taxonomy (NCBI): domain Eukaryota; kingdom Metazoa; phylum Chordata; class Mammalia; order Carnivora; family Hyaenidae; genus Crocuta; species Crocuta crocuta. The sequence goes on along the minus strand of NW_027527853.1, from coordinate 3,940,973 downwards.
TTCCTAAATAGCCCAGGCCAACTTGTGAGTGTATCTGCTCCCAATACAAAAGACGGTCATTGACTGATGCAGGCTGCTGCCGGCACATCTGACTGGGCTCTGAAACAAGCACACCTGAGTGGCTGAGGTCCATGGATATGCTCCAAATGCCAGAAGGCATTATGTAAGTATTAGCTATTTCATAGCTGTTGTCCAAATAAACAAGTAAATAAATCACTGATCTAATGTTGAAGAGATGATCTAAAGATCTGCAAAATCCACAGTATCTTTAGGTATGTGAATCAAGGATGCAGCCTAGAATCTGCCAAGAGCCTTTTAAAACAATCTCAGGGCCTTTGCAAGCCTAGTCTCTAGTCCCTGCTGGACTCCTACACACACAGCCCCTTTAATGCCAACCCACGCGGCACTGCATCATTGCAGTGCCATTTATTTCTGTCATAAATTTCTTAAAACACACAATGTATTTAATATAAAATACATATACAATACATTTAATATATATTACATACATCATAGTATATGTGTATATTTTTATATTTCCATGCTTTAAGTGCCATTAGAAGCTGCCAGCCAATGCAAAGCAGCACCACACTCTCCGCCGACCACAGACCTAGGCCCACCACAGAACACCCACAGCAGCCTCTATGGCACCGTCCTGTGTTGATCATGTTCTAGAACAGGTATTGTTTACTCTGCTAAAAACTCTCTGCTTGCCATTTATTTTTTGTTCCGGTCAACAGTTTTGCCATGGAACAGCCAAGAGATGGTATATAACTGGTGCCAGACCTGCCACAAAAATATAAAGGAAAGTATGACCTAAGATCGTATAATTCAACAGTGAAGATAGTCCAAGCACTGAACATGGGTCCACTCATAGACCTGGGAGCACCAATCGTTGGAAATATTCTACACAATGCCAAGAAGATAAAAACCTTTCTTCCTAGTTCACCTCTGTCGTATCTACTAAGCAGAGGTCCCAGAGTGGTGGGTTGAGGGTCATGCCATTGGCTTGTTGAGTAAAAACCTCACTGTACTTAGCTCTCATGTCTATTAGAGGCAACCATGAGGAAACCCTCTCCACTGAGACTCTGCTATTCTAACTCCACAGAACTCATGTGGCCTGGACACCAGTTTCCCAAAACTCATGCCCAAAACAAAGAGTGTGCTAAATGCAAGAGATTTCTTGACAGCTAGCCTTTGAGGGCAACTCAAAATATGAGTTCACTGTATATAAGAAAAAAACGAAGCCCAGGGAAGGTACGTTGTTCTAAGGTGGGTAGCAAGTCAGGGTGACCAGGGTGAGGGCCCCGTCTCCTCTGTGATGGGCTCACACTCTAAAACCAGAAAGCTGAAGGACTGGGATGTTGTCAGCACCCTGGCTAGCATTCCATTTTCAGAAGGTTACAAGAATGATTTTAAGAGGGGAAAAACGGGAATTATTAGAAAAAACAGAAACTGCCTCCTATCACAAAGCTCATAAAATGGAAATCATTAAGATTAAATTCACACGGTTATTAAAATTTTAGGTTGATTTGTTAGCTTGGTCTTATTTATGTGACGTTCCTTTCTTGTAATCTACTACTTACTTTGGAAGGTACCAGGGCTCAAAATGTTTTCTGAAAATGGTGACTTCTGTCATCCAGTTTTATATTTTGATCTTATTGTAAAAAGGGGGAAGAAAACCTAAAAAATGTTCAGCTCCTTCAAGTTCAGTAGTTCAGTCCATTTGAAAAAAGGGGAAAAAAAGGAAAATATTTAAGAGAAAAAACCTAATTAGATTTATATAAATGTTCCCAACATGGTAATTTTATGAGCAAACCACATTATGCAGAATACATGATATGTTTCAAAACTAATATAATCATTTGGTATTTGTAAAGAATACTCTAAAAATTACATTATTGCTTCCTTTCTTTCCTCTCATTTAAAAACGCACAAATCTTCTTAAGGAAAAAATATTTGTTTCCCTACTGCACTGCCCCAACTGTTTTTCTCCCTATCATTTTAAGTTTATTTTAATGATTGTTTATTTTGGAGGGAGGGAGAGAGGGAGGGAGCGCGAGTGGGGTAGAGGCAGAAAGAGAGGGGGACAGAGAATCCGAAGTAGGCTCTGGGCTGACACAGAGAGCCTGATGCTGGGTTCAAACCCATAAACTATGAGATTGTGACTTAAGCTGAAGTCAGACACTTAACTGATTGAGCAACCCAGCCGCCCCTCTCCCTATCATTTTAAATTTAGTTTCTATTCTTTATAAAGGAGGATACCAAAATTATGCTTTGCTGAACCTCAAGATCCCCTGATTCTTTAAGATTTGAAACTGAAACCGTGAGTCATGGGTTACAAAACCAAAAGCTTGAGAAAGACAAGCAGGTGACAAGTCGGTGTGTGGGGACTGCAGCAAACTGGGCCCTCAAGGACCCCACAAGAGGGACACCACTGGTCCTGCGTCCAGCCCACACCACTCCATGCAAGGATACGGCCCAATACTGCAAGATACTCTGTCAAGAGGAGTTTGAAATCAAATTATGTGAAATTGCCTCACTTTCAAAATTCTGGCCACTTACTTCAAAAACTTAAAACCGGTGTTTTGTGGGCAGCTAGTTTGCAACCTGCCACAAGAGACAGGATGCTATAAACGTAACTAAATCAGGGAACAAATGCAACATCTAGAAACACAAACTTGGTTGGAAAATGAAGACTGAGCTCTTTATTTTTTAACCTATATTCCTGCGTAATAACTTTTCTCTTGAACAGGGAGGTGGGAATGAAGGAATAAATGAACTTGAGAAAAACATGAGATTAGCTGTTAGAAAGTAAAAAGGGTAAAGGTACCTCTTTCCTTTTTTTTTTTTTTAATTAAAATAATAGCAACGTGAGGAACCTGGGTGGCTCACGTGGTTGAGTGTCTGACTCCTGATGTCAGTTCAGGTCATGATCTCCACGGTTCATGAGATCGAGCCCCGCATCAGGCTCTGTGCTAGCAGCGCAGGGCCTGCTTGGGATTCTCTCTCCCTCTCTCTCTTTCTGCCTCTACCTTGCTTATGCTTGCTCTCTCTCTCAAAATAACAACAACAACAACAAAAAGCAATTCATAGAATAGTATTTCCAGCTTTTGAGTACACATTAAGGCAATTCTGGCAGTTGTAAATTTTATTAAGGTTAGGCTGCTTTGAACATAGCTATCTTCCTTAATCTTTATCTAACAGAAATGCCATCCAGAGCAGGTAACCTGCCACTCAGAATCACTTTTAATGATATGCTAATGGTTTGTGTGAAGTAGAAGGCATGATAACTGGATGTGAACCCACTACCTATGCAAATTGGGCATGTGCATATGTGCCTTAGAAGTGTCTTGACCCCTCTCCCAAAAAAGCCTAAGAACCAACACCTGACTATAATAGTGAAAGTTCAATTGTGCAAGTTCAAGCATAAATAATGCAGTTATTTTTTCAAGCATACCTCTGCAGGAACCATTCTTTATTTAATAACTGCCATAATCAGCAAACCAGAGCAAATCGCTCTGAGTGAGAAAAACAGAGTGAATCATCTCCACGTTGATACGGAGCCTGCAGGGTGAAGGCACTGCTGTGAAGTAGGTATCAGACGGTGCCATGTCTAAATTAGTCAGTGGAGCGCTCAGGACTTCTTTCCATGATGTTCAGGAATCACGGGAGAGGATGATGAGCTCCCTGTTTTCGTGACAGCCCCACATACGATCTAATGCTTACTTCCCCAACCAGGGAGGAAAAAGAAAGGCAAAAGAGATTTCTCACCCTCTATTTGTAGTTACTGGATGGAAAAGGAGAAAATATCTTGTTTATACATGTGGCCGGCAAATGTGATAAAACTTCCTGTTTAAAAAGTACAAAATCAAAGGTGTAAATCTTCTGGAAATATCAACACTTCAAAAATGTCGCTGCTGCTTGAAATGGATATCATCTCTCTACAGGACAAAATAATTTTGGCCGGAAGGTGCCTGTATGAAACTCTGGTGACACAAACCATTACAGCAAGCCCAGGCAGACAGTTTTAGACAATGACCTCTGCAGAAGCTCTCCCCAACAGCACACAGAGCTGCCCTACAGCAGTGTAGTGACCAGTGGCATTGGTATTCAACCCTGATTCCAGCCTTCACTTAAGGAAAGGTGACAACTTGAGTAAATTCCATGGTGAGCATTTCCCTCCCGGGGCTGAGATTCTTTTTTTTACAAATAGTTTATTGTCACATAACACTCAGTGCTCATCCCCAAAGTGCCCTCCTCCATGTCCATCCCCCCCTCCCCCCCACATCCATCAGTCCTCAGTTTTTGTCAGCATTCAAGAATCTCTCATGGTTTGCCTCTCTCCCTTTCCCCCACCATTTCCGCCCTTCTTCTCCCCCTTGTTCCTCCGTCAAGTTCCTCCTAATCCTCCTATACGTGCAAACATGTGATATTTGTCCTTCTCTGCCTGACTTATTTCGCTCAGCATAACACCCTCAAGGTCCATCCATGTTGCTACACATGGCCAGATTTCATTGTTTCTCATTGCCATGTAGTATTCCATGGTATAGATAAACCACATCTTCTTGATCCATTCATCTGTTGATGGACACTTAGGCTCTTTCCATGTTTTAGCTATTGTGGAGAGTGCTGCTATGAACATTGGGGTACATGTGCTCCTATGCCTCAGCATTTCTGTATCCCTTGGGTAAATTCCTAGCAGTGCTATTGCTGGGTCATAGGGGAGTTCTATTGTTAGTTTCCTGAGGAACCTCCACACTGTTTTCCAGAGGGGCTGTACCAGTTTACATTCCCACCAACAGTGTAGGAGGGTGTCGGGGCTGAGATTCTTAAGGAAAATGAGTTTGGGTTGCTTTTAAATTTGACTAGCTCTAGGGTTATAAACTATCAACCACTGGATTCCAAATTCCACGTCCTGTTCCGCAATGCAACAATATTTTGCTCCAAAGGGCAGCAGAGAGATGCCCGGTTTAAACAGCATAATTTGTGGTTCAACTCATGGCAAGGCCACCTCATTTCAAATTCATATTTGTCTAAAGCCGGTGAATAAAATATTGGCCAGAAACAGCCTTATTAAATCCTTTCTGAAAAAAGGGAAAGGAGGAGGAAAGAAAGCAAGGGGGCTGACATATGCAAAATATATGCAAAAATTTTGAAATTCAAGTTTAAGAAGCCTAGTCCCAACCTGCTGATGAACACAGAGCCTCAGGACAAATAAAGACAACAGACACTGAACAGGCAACGTTTTCAATCTAAATATACATTGAGCAAGGGCACTTGGAAAACCAAGTAATGAAGGAACTTTAAGCTTTCTGGATCATATATAAAAGGGTAAAAGGGATACTGTCATGCTTTTTAAAGCTAATACATAAATGTGACACACAAAAAAATTTAGAAGTTGTTAAAAAGCAAAACAATAGAGGACATTTAAAGATCTTACTGATTTTATCCAATGATTCACAAATCAGGCAACATCCCCTCTAGCAGAAAGGAGCTCTGAGAAACTATACAAAATGAAAGATTTTTATAGGCAGAAGGAGGTGGTGCAAGGAAGCTATTCTAGCAAAGAGTAGATTGCTCCAGGCAAGGTCACCTTCTTTTAGGGGAAGGGAGGTGCTGTCTATCAGGCAGATTACCTCCTCACAATTGCACAGCAGGTAATTCCTGATTGACTATTAAAAGTTACATACATAATTAGGTTAGGTGTTAAGTCTTGGTTTGTTGATGTGAGCCTTAGTACAAGTGACTCCACTTTGGGTCGGTCTCTCTCTCTCTCTCTCTCTCTCTCTCTCTGGTTAGTATAAAAGGGGTATAGAGTGAAAAGAAGTCTCTTTCCTATATCATGGCCCTCCCCAAAAGGCTACCCCTCTCTAGCATCTCCTCCTGAGATGGTCTACATGCACACAGGCACTGAAGCACTGTTTTGATTTACACCTTAAGGAGGATACCACCATTTTTAAATACCTTTTTTTCCTTAATGGTTATTTATTTTTGAGACAGACAGAGACAGAGTGTGGGGGAGGGGCAGAGAAAGAAGGAGACACAATCTGAAGCAGGCTCCAGGCTCTGAGCTGTCAGCACAGAGCCCAACATGGGGCTCAAACTCACGAGCCTTGAGATCATGACCTGAGCCAAAGTTGGACACTTAACTAACTGATGCACCCAGGTGCCCTGAGGATATCACCAGTTTTTAATGCCTGACCACTCCAAGGGCAGAAGGTATCAGTCTTTTTTTTTTTTTTTTTACTTCCTAAAAAAACTTACTAAGAAGTAAGTAGGGAGGAGAAATCTTCCCATAATTGTCAGTAAATTTCATTCTTTTTAATCATATTTAGGTTCTACTCTATAACAAAAGACAAATTAAAACCAGGATTGATGTCAGTTGTCATAAATAAATACCATTCAACTACAACCTTCCTTTCGCCATAAATCATTGGTTATAGATAGAGAATTGTACATAATCAATCCATATTACTATAAGATGTTCCAGAGGTCCCGTTGAGAATATTTTCACTGAGATACAAGGGTTTTGAAATACATGAAAACACAAGTTAGGGCTGCCCATTGCCCAAGCAATTTGAAACAGTACATTTAGAACAGTTGTTTACCACACTGCCCTCAACAGAACGCTGGTTTCCTATTTTTTTGTCACATCCACAAAAAGCATGAAAAGACCAGACCTAGGGGGAAAAGGTGAAAATCTCCTCAAAGAAGGGATTCCCAAAGAATCCTGAAAAGCCTCTAGGGAGGGCTAAGCTGGGAGGCTCACTAGGGCAAGTCAGAGATGGGTGGGGCCCAAAGCCCAGGGCAAAAGGGAGGAGGTCAGCCAACTTTGGGGGCTACTTAAAGAAGAGGGCAAAATTTTCTATGGGGACTGGAGATAACAAGATTAAAGAAACTCACCAGGTAGTGTGAAAATGGAAACACTAAGGAGCCCAATGAGAATGTGCAGGAAGCTCAACTGGGCGAATTCTCTGAGAAATAGACAATAACAGTATGTAACAGCTGCATTTTGTGCCCAAAGCCCACAAATAGATACAAATGTATATGATTCAGAACTGATTTTCTCCTGCCACTCAATGGCAGTTGAGAGATATGGGTGGTACCTGAAACGCATATGCCTACCTACTACAAGCATCATGGTATATTTTTGATTGATATAGTTCATCTTATAAGCATTTACCCTTAATATTTCAGAGATATTCTAAATAGTTCCTAAATTGTGGTTCTGCAAACAAACAAAAAAAAGGCCTGTTTGGCCTTTCCATAGAATCACATCTAACTTTGATTGCAAAAGTACTGATCTTCTTGCATGGTTTTTCACTACAGCGAGACTTCCTTTAATGAACTTTCGGATGGTATGATTATAGGATGAAAAACCTGAAACTCATTAACAGTGCATTAAACTTAGTCATCAAAATGGCTTGCAGAAGTTCCAGTACAGATAAAGAACAGTGTAGTTTACATGCTATTAATGGCAAAGGATGCTGGAACTTTCTGCTTGCCAGCCAAAGGCACAGCCACGTGCCCATTGCATAAATGCAGTATATAATTCACTCAGCTGACCTGATTCAAAATTACACAACTCTAAAACTAATTGTCTTAGTTTGGGGAGTCACAGTACTTCAAGTTTTTTTTTATATAAGGTGAGGCTTTACTACTTTTATATCATTATCTCATTTGAATAATTTATATCTGTATTACATGAAATCATACCATATTTATTAGCATACATCTTCTACTTCTTAGGGATTTTATATGGAAAATCCACCCTTTGCCTCTTTCTCTGTCTAAATCCTACCTAGCCCTCCTTTCTCTACCTAAGGAATCCCATTCAGCCTCATGGTTTTTAAATACCATCTACATGCTGATGACTCTCAAAGGGACCATCTCCAGCCCCAGCCAACTCTAGATCTCTGTGAGAATAGCAAATGGGAATCTCAAACTTAACATGTCCAGAGTGAACCCTCAGGGTCCCTGCCCCACCCCCACCGGACCATCACATATATCCGTCTTTGTTCCCCATGTCAGTAAAGAGCGGCATCATTCACCCAGCCAAAAGCACTGGGCTCATCCTGAACTCATTCTGCTCACACCCCACACCAATCCAGCAGGCAGGACCTTCAAAATATAGCCTGAGCTTGACCAGTATACATCAGTCTATAATCACCACACTGATCCAAGCCATGCCCTTATCTCTTGCCTGTACCCCTTCAGGTTACAATGATTCTACTCTTGACCTCAAAGTCTATTCTCCACTCAGGACCCAGGAAAATAATTGTCACGGGCAAATCATTCCACTCAAACTCTCCAGTGGTGTCTAATCACACTCTTCTTATCATGGCCTACAAGATATGGCTCCCACCTGCCACTGATCTCATTTCATATCAGTCTCCCTCCCCATACCTACCTTCCAGCTCAAGGCCAGCCAAACTGGCTGCCCTCCTGTTCTTCTATCGTGCCAAGCTCAGCTTACGTCAAAGGCTTTTCTTTTTTACTCGCTGTTCCCTCTGCCTACACACTTCCCCCCAGACTCCTTCACTTCATTCAGTTATTTTGCACCGAACTTCTCCTTCTCTCTCCCAGGCACAGAAGTCTTCTCAGGCCACTCTTTCAAAAATAGTCCCTCTAACCCCTCAAAACAACAACAACAAAGTGGGATGCCCCTCACTTTTTTCCTCCCATAACACTTATTACTACCTGAAATTATTATCTATTTAGTGATCTACTTTGTTCATAAAATAATTTTTAGTCCGTCCCCATCATGTTTGGCATGCAAGGTGCTCTTCTAAGAGCTGGGGTTATTCAATGAATAAGATAAGCAAAGGTCTCTGCCTTCATGGAGCTCACGTTCTTGTTTGCCACCCTACTCGAATCTCAAGCTTCAGGGGTATGGACACAGTTGCCTTTAGACCACTGCATCTCCAGTGCCCAGAGCAGTGCCTGGGCTCAGAGTAGGCATTAACACATGTTTGCTGAATGGGTAGTGTCCCACCCACCTGAGACCAAAGGCTTCTCTGAGGAGCCCCCACCATGGAGCTCTTCTTGCTCACCAGATGAGACTCTGGCCGTGGGACCCAGAATGTCTACTGTGTCCCTTTAGTTACAGTCTGTGATGCCGGAGTTGGGTTCCTGATCCTGGGCCTGCCTGTCCTAACCGCCTGTCCTTCCTGCACCAAACCCCAGCACTCAGCAAGCTCCCCATGTGGCCACACCACCGGAACTTGTCTCACTGGGTCATCCAAGCACCTGGTCCACATGGTGGCAGCTGACCAGCCACTGAGCAAACAAATCGGCTTTTCTTGACAGTGTGGCGGGAGTCAAGACACACAGGTCATACTGCCTCCCTTGCTCACGGTGGTCCCTCCCCTCAAACAGCTCCTGGGAGACCTTCACGTGACCTCCAGCTAGCTAGCATGCCTCGAAGCACCCTTGTCTCAGCACTGACATGCTGTCATGAAGGACATATTTTTGCCTCTTTCAACTGCCACAGAAGCAAGGCGCTTACCTGCTGTGAGGAGTAATTAAGTTTCTTTTGGAAAGAAGAACATTTGCTAACTGAAATTATCTGATCTCAAAAATGAAGGTAATTGTGAAGTGCAGTTAATTCAATCTTTCAAGAAAAACGGCAGCTGCAGCAGAGGTAGGAAGGGGGGAAAAAAGGAAAATGCAAAGGTCTTGACAAACCACTCTGGGAGACTCAGAAAATAGGTATTTAAATCCATGTTTCCAATATACGTGTTCACATTTTTTAATTTGTTCACTTAGAATTATCCAGCTTTATATCTCACAGCTAAATAGCATTACTTTATACTTGTCCAGCACTTTATTCCTTTGGAAGCAATCTCCCATACATAATCTCTTTTAGGATTAATTTCTCTATCTGGGGCCCAAAGAGGTCCAACAACTCACCTAAGATCCCACAGAAAAAGTGGCATAACCAAGTAGGTACCAGAATCCAGATATGCCTAGGCCCAGCCCAGTGTTCTTTCTTCCGGAACAGTAAGGACAGTGTGGTTCTCTGAAAATCACATTCTATAGTTGACCAAAAATACTTCCTTTTGCTGCAACAGAATAAACAAAACAGACCATACTTACCAGTGGTTTAAGGTGGTGGGAAGATGCATTGGTCCTGGAGCTCTGGGCAGAGAGAAGGTTTCACAAACTCTTCCAACAAATGCCAACTCCTGCAATGACAAACACACCTGCTGTGAATCAGGCACCCTGTGGCCTCTCCACAAAGGGAGGAGGCCAGCAAAAATGCCAATTGGCAGGCAACCTGGTTAGGCCCAAGCCCCCATACTCCTCTTCTAGCCCCACTTCCTTCCCCAACGAGAACAACAATCTTTAGTTCACCAGTTGAAATGGTCTCCATTAGAATCAAATGGGCCTTGGGTGGAAAGAAGCTTTAGAGATCATCTATAACAGGGATCCCAAACTGAAGCCCAGTGGGTTACATGTAGCCTATAGCAGTATTACACTGATCTGAAGGAGAGAGTTAGAAAATTTGAGCCAAAACTTAAACATCAGAGAAACCCAGACTTTTGAGTTCTCATAAGAAAAAAAAAAAGTCAGTCAACATGGTCCACATATATGTCTAAAAATGATCGGCTGTGCTAAGTAGCAGGTGCCCTTCATAGACAGGCTTAGCTACTCCAATATACCACAGTCCCTACCACTCCCTAATGTTCACCATGGAGAGAGCTATGGTTATCACTGCCCTTATATTACTGGGTTTTTTGGTCTTCGTGTGTGTGTGTGTGTGTGTGTGTGTGTGTGTGTGTGTGTGAGNGTCTTCGTGTGTGTGTGTGTGTGTGTGTGTGTGTGTGTGTGTGTGTGTGAGAGAGAGAGAGAGAGAGAGAGAGAGAGAGAGAGAGATGGAAATATTTCCCTCTACTTAATAGAAGTGGGAACACAAAAGAAAAAGGGGGCAGAGTTCTAAGAGAAAAAAAATGGTACAGCACATAGAGCAACTTAAGTTAGTAACCTCACTCCTGCAGACATTTGCAATCCTTGAACAAGTACAACACTTCCATATTATAAAAGGCTAAGCAGGAAACAAACTTGCCTACTCCCACAGAAGCAGAGCTAATTCTAGAACACAGGTCTCTGACTGCCAATCCAGAACTCTTTCACTATGTCCCACCACATAGTTATCTTTTTTAAAAAAATTTTAATGTTTTATTTTATATTTGAGAGAAAGTCAGAGCATGAACAGGGGAAAGACAGAGAGACAAACACAGAATTTGAAGCAGGCTTTCAGCACAGAGCTCGATGCAGGGCTCAAACTCATGAGCAGTGAGATCATGACCTGAGCCAAAGTCGGACTCTTAACTGACTAAGCCACCCAGGAGCCCCTTATGTTATAAAACAAAAAATATTTTACATACACACACACACATACACATGTGTATATATATGTGTCTTTTAAAGCTAATATTAAATTCAAGAAAATAAAGTCGAAGTATCCAGCCCACTCTACTGAAAGGCTGCTGTACTCTCCTTTGACAAATGAAGGTAAGTTCTATTAGGTTCCCTAAGGCTTCACTTCCTAATGTGACATTTTCAATAACATTGCTCCTTTAAGTACACAAAAAAATTCTCATAAATACCATGCATCTACTACTACCTTAAAAGTGCTCAGTTAATGTCCCCAAACTATCTGAAATACTCTGTATACTAGAAAAATGTCCCTTAAAATGCATTTTTAATACAAGGCTATCAATTAGCTTATATATAGTTATTAGACTGTAATAAATGAACAATGTTCAACTATAATATCTTGGTAAGAGTTATTTATATTATCCCCTCAAAGAATGTATAGATTCATTGATCACTCAACAGATATTTACTGAACCCTATTACACACCAGGCAGTATGCAAGAAGATGGAAAGGCAAAGATGAACCAGACCCAGTCCTTGCCCTTAAGTTGTTCTGTCAAGGTAAATGATCTGACACTCAAGAAGAGTTCTAACCCAACGGGTAAACCTGAAGATCTGGGTAGGCACAGATGTTCTGGGAGTGCTGAGCTGGGCTTCCTGGCACAGGAAGGGAGTGGAGCAGGCATAGGGGAGAAGGGAGGGGAAGGTGGGAATTACAGGCCATGGGACAACAGGAACAAAAGCAAGAAGTGAACAACCCCTCCAAGTTTGGTCTTGTCCAGATCTCGTGTTATCTTGCCAGTCTTAAAAGCCCCTGCCACCTGACCCAACAACTGCTGAAATGTCATGTGTACTCTTGAACGTTTATCTCGCCAAGTACCCATTTCAAGAATGCCATCAAATCAGCCCTATTCCCTGGCAATGCCCATCTATGACTCCCTCAGGGCAACCAATGTTGTCCCAGAGTCAGGAGGGCCAAAGAAACACGGTAGCAGATATAGTGACCCTTCTGGTATTTTTTGTGCTTCCATCATGTCTCTAAGAAGATGGCTAATAGGTCTTTTTCCCTATGCTGGTCACAAGACCATCCTGTCTCTACCTCAAGGCCTGGGTTTCTATGGCCAGAATCTACTACATAGTCAAGCCTCAAGCAAGAAGTTTCGTTAAGAAAATGTCCCAGAATATCTGCCCATCAAAATCTCCAGGTGTGGTTCTCCTGTTCTTCATGGACAAGAAAGAGATGAGCCACCAGCCCCATTCCAGGTTGAAGCAAAGCCAGGGGGTGGCACCCCAAAAGACATAATTTTGGAAAGGGACATAAAGAGGAATGAAGACCAAACATGTGCCCATGGTTAGGGCTTAGGGTTCAAGCCCAATATGGGTAAGCCAGAAGGCAAAATTCACCTCAGGAGTGGGCAGAACTTCCCTAGATCTGTAACTAGTGGGAACGTTCCCAAATCTGGCTGAAAAGTAGAATCACTAAGAAAAAAAAAAATCCTGGGTCTCAGACCCATTAAATCAGAATCTCTGACTTGAAGGCCCAGGCATTGTTCAGGTGATTCTGATGCTCAGACTCCTACTCATTTGTAAAAAAGGTATCTTTCACTCAAAGGCTCCAGAACAATCTCCTTAAGGTCATTAATTCAATATCCTCCAGGCAGGAGACAAGGACTCAGGCTTTGGGGGAGTTGCATATACTCAGTATGTTTACCTACTCCTTACATTACATTATGTGAAATAACACTTAACTCCTTTTATTCTTTTTTTTTAATGTTTATTTATTTTGAGAGAGAGAAAGAGAGCACAAAAGCAGGGAAGAGGCAGAGAGAGAGAGAGGAAGAGAGAAACCCAAGCAGGCTCGGTGTTGTCAGCAAAGAGCCCCATGCAGGGTTCCATCTCATGATCCTGAGATCATGACCTCAGCTGATATCAAGAGTCAGGCACTCAACTGGCTGAGTCACCCCGGCACACTTTAACTCCTTTTACTCTACTAAATAAACATAGAAGGGCAGCCAGATGGCTCCGTCAGTAGAGCAGTTGAGTGTCCAACTCTTGATTTTGTAGATCATAATCTCACAATTTTTGAGATCAAGTCCCACATTGAGCTCTGCACTGACAGCATGAAGCCTACATGGGATTCTCTCTCTTTGCCCTTCCCCACTGCTTGTATGCTCTGTCTCTCTCAAAATAAACAAACTTAAAAAATTAAAATAAGCGTAGAATGCCAGCAGCCAGCGAAGGGGGGCCCTGTGCATGCCCATGTATACCGTGACTCGATGCCAGGGCCTCCAGATAAGCTAAATGGAGCTGTCCAGTCTCAGCATATCTGAGCCCTTACACCTATGTAGGCTCACGCTGCCTGCCAGGGCACAGGGTCTGGAAGCATCCAGTCATCAAGGTGGCCTTCGAGGAACAGCTCTAAGGCACAAAGTACTCTGCCTTGAGTCCTTACTGCCCACCGAAGAGCAGAACACTGAAGATCAATGCAATATCTAGAAACCTGCCAAGCCAGCTGAGCATTTCTCTCTCCAGATTCTCACTTTGTGGTTAAGCAACGGCTTGAGCAATCTCAAGTCACGAATGGCAAAGTAAATGCTGTGTGCCACAAAGATGACAGATAGGAGTAAGCTAGTTCCATGAATGGGCCAGCCTAGAAAGGTCTCCTTCTTGACATCACCAGATGCTAGCAGGTGACCTTCACAGACAGCCCAGCACCAGAAAAACCCACAGCTGACCAACATCAGCCTTCCTGATTGCAAAGCCCAGGAGCAACCCATAGTATCTTTCACCAGAACAAGGACACTCTTACACACCCTCTTCAACCTAAGGGTCCTCCCCTTGAGCCATATTGCAAATTTGGACGAGCAAGGTGGGACAGGAAATCCAGGAAAAGCTCAAGATACTAATCTCCCCTCTGTTGTCTTCAATTTTTATGCAATCTGCTATTTCCTTGCAGTACCATTATGTCCTTGGCTAAAACAAGACATTTCTCCAAAAGAAATGGCACAAGTTGCCTCTGAACCATCACCTCTCTCATTTACATCCTCCTCTCTACCCTATCCCAAGAATATAGAGCAATGCTAGATGTTGTGAAAGTCACGTTAGCCACTTTCATTCCTATCAAACATCTAGACCCTCCAAACAGTTCTGGTCCAAGGGACCAGAACACCACATACCTCTCCTTCATAGCACTAAGCACTGATTTGCACTTACGTCTTTCGTTGTTTACCCTTTAAAGAGTCTTAGCTTGTCTGCCTGGCTAATCACTGTATGCCAATATAATGCCTTCAAACCCTTCAAGATATACCTCAAATTTCATATTTCTCAGCTGAAGGATAATCAAGCCAACCCATTTCCCAACTACACAGGCCTGTCAGTATCCTCTGAAATCTAGGCACCCACTTATTAGCTAGTCTAGAATTAGATAAATCCCCAACTGGCCTTGAGGCTGACCAACTCAGGAAGGAAACAAATCAAAACAATGACCCTTATTTCTTTTGTGCAGTGTTTTTTAAATCATTTTATTCAAGATGATTTTCTAATATATGCAAAATGAACCCCTTCATTGGCCCAAAAAGCACATCCCTATTTCCCAGGACAAACCACCACTGGCACCGTAACCAGTGCCACATCCAGTGCCACCAAAGCTTCCAAGATGCTCAATGTCAAGTACCTCAACCAAGTCTTGCCTCTGGTCCCATTGCCCAGTTGTCCTCCCTCCACACCCACTGGCAGAGGAAGTGGGTTTGGGGAGGTTTTTAAAGCCCTCCCACCTACTCCAGATTCAGTAGGAAGCAGAATGAAGGTTTCCAAGTTCTGTGAACGACACAAAGCTCATAAAATAGAATAAAATTAGTTGAAAAATAGCAAAATAATTTTTAGCTCCCCTTTAAAAAAAAAAAGCACGCCTACTTTAAATGAATCATTTAAGTATGAGTGACTTCATACTTTCTTCTACTGGGATATGTTTTTCTTCCTCAGGAAGGTTCCCTCCCACCTCCCCCTCTACTCCTGAGATAGGATACCCTCCACAAAATACCTTTTCTGATTTGCCCCCT
>NW_027527853.1:3872079-3925444 GCF_008692635.1 Crocuta crocuta | reverse complement strand
ACCCACCGAGGAAACCTTGACAAAGCCCAGAGTACTCTTGCAGATGGCCAGGGGCTCCTTCCCTCTAGGGTCTTTGCATTTGCCATTCTCTCTGCCTGCGAGGCTCTTTCCCTGCCTCTTGCCATGGCTGGGGTATTCTCACCATTGGGAATTCAGATCCAATGTCACCTCTTAACTCAGGCCAGCCCAGACTGCCTACCAGGAAAAGCTACTTTCTCAGTAGGACTATCACAATCCATAATTACCTCATTTATCCATGCTCCCCTCCAGGCGGCAGGAATCTTGCCTGACATGTTCACTGCTGTAACCCCAGCACAAAGCAAGTGCTCAATAAATCACTGCTAAGTGGGTGAATGAGGAGGTGGAGGCAGGCCATTGGAAACAGGACTGAGAGCTCTCCAAACATGTCCTATGGCATGACTTCATCATGGCATGGCTTCTGGAATGGTCTCCTGGTTTCCCACGCCTTGATTCTTCTCAATCTTGTTGATACTTGGGTACTAGATCTACCACCCTATATCCCACTCCCTACCCCAACTGCTCAGACTCAGGTATTCCCCTGGAGACTCAATTCCCAACCTTGGCTTCTCCTACTCTGCTTCCATTCAGTCACTCTGAGCTTGAAAATTTCAGACATCCACAATGGTAGCTGACCTTCAGGACTCTGACCCAAACCCACTCTTCCAGCTTGTCTCCAATACCCTGGGCTCCCCATTTCCCACTCCATCACCACCAATCAGCTCACAGCTCACATGTGTGTACCTACAACCCCTAAAGTCTAAATCTTTGCTCAGGCCTCTCCTGGCTGTCTCAGTATCTGTTAGCTTCCTCTCATCTCTCAAAGCCCCTCTCAAAGGGAAGTGCCCTTCCCCTTTACCTCACAGTCATGATATTTACTCTAATATCCTGAAAATTCTTTCTTCTGTTTCTCTCAACTGACATTCCTTGGTGGCTAGGGTCCAATCTAACTCATCCCTGTTGGTTCTGAACCCGGCACACAACAGGTACTCAGTAAAAGCATACTAAATTGGGGTGCCTGGGTGGCTCAGTCGGTTAAGCATTCGACTCTCTTGGTTTAGGTTCAGGTCATGATCTCATGGTTCATGAGAGTGAGCCCTGCATCAGGCTCTGTGCTGACAGTATGAAGCCTGCTTGGGATTGTCTCTCTCCTTCTCTCTCAAAATAAATAAACTTAAAAAAAAACACTAAATTGAATTATTCTATTTTCTCTTTAACAGTTTTCATTTCCACAGTGACTTCCTAAAGAACCTTAACACTCAGCACAAGTAACAGAAGACATTCTATTGCTAGCACGTTTATTAAAACCAAGTGAAAAGCTGGGGTGGTAGTTTTATCATCATATTTTAAAAACAAACACCTGAATGGTAAGAGGCAGAAAGGTATGGTACCAAGAGTAGTGGTTCTGGGTTCAAGTAAAGACTTGGCCACTCACTAGCTGTATGTTAGTAGGCATGTCACTTTCACTCTCTGCCCCCAAGTCTCATTCTCTGTAAAATGAAAGGGCTAAGACACAAAAGACCAGTTACATAGAGTAGTATGATTCCATTTGCACAAAATGTCCAGAAAAGGAAAATCCATAGAAACAGAAAGTACATACATGGTTGCCAGGGACTAAGGGGAAGGAAGGAAGGAAGGAAGGAGCAAATTCCAACGGGTACAGGTTTCTTTTCGGGGGGATGAAAATGTTCTGGATTAGGTAGTGGAAATAGTTGTACAACACTATCGGTATACTAAAAAACAATGAATACTTTAAAAGGGTTAAAGTAGTGAATTCTGTGTTACATGAATTTTATGTGAATTTAAAAAAAAAAATGAAAGGGCAAGACTAGAACAGAGGTTGAAAACTGAGGGCTCAGACCACACCAGGCCTACAGCATGTACTTTAGACCTGAAGAGTTTTTGATATATTTGCACAATTTAAAAGCCAAAGACTTTGTCTATAGAGGTGATTACACAAATCTGCACTTGATAAAGTTGTGCAGAACACACACATGCATGTGCACACGCAAATGAGTGTGTATATAAACCGAACTAGTGAAACCCACGTAAGGACTGTAGAGTGCAACAGTGCCCATTTCTTGGTCTTGATGCTGTACTGTAATTATGTAAGGTGCTTCCCCTGGGGGAAGTGGGGAGAAGGACATATAGGACCCCCAGACCTTTTTCAACTTCCTGTGCATCTATAAATACAGGAGACCCTTGAACAACACGGGTTAGGGGTGCCTACCTGCCACATAGTCAAAAATCCACATATAACTTTTCACTCACTCCTCTAAAACTTAACTACTAAGAGTCTCTTATTGACTAGAAGCCTTGCCAATAGCATAACTAATTAACACATATTTAATATGTATTATATATTGTATTCTTTTCTTCTTTAGAGAAACAGAGAGACCATGCACATGAGTTGGGGAGAGGAGCAGAGAGAGAGAATCTCACGACCCTGAGATCATGACCTGAGCCAAAATCAAGAGTTGGACATTCAATCGACTGAGATACCCAGGCACCCTTATATACTGTATTCTTAAAATAGAGCTAGAGAAAGGAAAATGTCAAGAAAATCATATGGAAGAAAAAGTACATTTACAGTATTGTAAATAATCTGGGCATAAGTGAACCATATGCAGTTCAAATCTGTGTTGTTCAAGATTTAACTGTCATTCTAAATTAATATCAAGATTCGCCTTTGCACTCCTTAAAATAACAAGAGCTGGTAACACGGGGGCCTCAAGATCTGGTAGCATCCTCAAGCTGGATGGAGCTGGGCAGTTGCCACCCCCGCCCCCCCACCGCCTTAGAGAGGCATGGCTCTCAGACCGGTCTCCCTGAAGACCAAGGCCGAGTGTCATTGCCATCTATCATTCTTGGACTGCTTCTTCTCTTAGAGAAATATTTCTCAATCATCAGTAAGAAAATGACAGACCAAGAGGGTCTTATATTTCCAGAATAAAAAGGGAGACAGCTATATCTGTGAAAGTGAAGAACATTCCTAAGATCAAAGTTGAAATCTCCCACCCTTCATCGCCTGTTACCTGCCAGACCTCGGAAGCATTTGAGGCTTGGACCCCTGGACTGTTAACTCTTTAGGACCAGATTTCTTGCACTAAGTCAGCAAATAAATTTTTAAAACCACACTACTGAGGAACACACACACACACACAGAGCTTAAGTATACACAGTATCCCATTCTTCCCCAAATATTTTTATTCTTTTCATCTTACCTTTCCTGAGAACACAGGACCCAGTTCTCAGCCACAGAAAGGAAAGGTCCCACCCCTTATGCATGATCACATCCAGATAAATAAGCAGTCCTTTTTTCCATTGAAACTGCAGTTCTGTTCAGTAGGGGAGGGAAAGGGCCTTCAGGGCATGCATTCCCCAATCTTTCCCAGCACACCACCACCCCACCTCCAGAGAACGTGCTCGGAATGCAAGTGTCCCTGATGAGGGGGCAGGGCAAAGCCACAGAACCCAGGTAAATTGCCCAGTGAATGCTTTTAGTGCAGTGGTTTCCAATCAGGTTATACAGAAGAATCACGTGGGACCCTAGACTGAGGATTTGTAATACCCCCCTCCTCAGGTGACACACAGACTGCCCAGCATTGATTCATCCTGTGGACTTTGTAAACCATTAATTTAGAAATCGCTTGCTACTCAGGGCAACAGGACAGGACACACCTCTTCAGTCCACAGATGCTAGAGCTGGGCTGTCCTGTAAGGTAGTCACTAGTCACTCATGGCCATTGAGCCCTGGAAATGTGGCTGGTGTGACCTGAGATGTTCTGTGAAGGTAACATACATACTGGATTTTGAAGACTTGGTATGGGAAAAAAGAATGTAAAATATCTCATTGGCAGTTTTTGTACTGATTAAATACTAAAGTACTTTAGATACACTAGGTTAAAGAGAATCCATATTTAAAATTAATTTCTTGTTTCTCTTTACCCTTTCAATGTGGCTCCTAAAAATTCTTAACATATATGGCTCATATCATGCTTCTACTGCACAGGCATACGGAGACACACAACATTCTAGCATGTGGGTTATAGCTATAATGGAAAAAAGGAGGACTTCAGTCAAGCCTGGTCTCCACCTACCAAATGCATGCTAAGCAAGTTATTAATCTCTCTGACACGATTTTCTCCCCTGTACATGGCATCATAACATCCAACACACTGGGCTGAGTATAAATAAAAAAGGCATGGCATTTTCCAACAGCTGGTATTCAAACACCTGCACCCTCCCTTCTCCAACTTCCTAGGCCCTAAAACCTGAACCCAAGATCTTCTGGCATTAAATTTACTAACCACAATGTCCACCTCTACACGGTGGCTACAGGTGGCAAAGTGCTTCTCCATCCAGAGGGTACAAAGGAATCACCCCATCCCCCTGAGACTCTGATTGTCCACTTGGTATGTCCATTACTTACGAGAACCTTGGAGCATTCTGAGGCCGCAGTCTAGGAGTCCCTCAGAAACACTCACATGGCTGCGAAGTGTGACCAACACCATGAGAGCTGCCGCGAGAGTTCCCAGGTCACAGTCAGTTAGCAGGGCCAGCCTGAATGAGGCCGGTGTGGCCCAAGGAGAGGTCAGGGGCCGACCAGGGCCTTTCATCACCTGCAGAGGGCTGCCTTTCCGACATCTTTTAAAGCTAAGTAGGAAATGACCATCTGCCCTGGACATTGTTTCAAACACCAGAAGGCAGCTGAGACTTCCTACCCGCACACAAGCCCCTTAAGAAAATCCAAAATTATAGATAGTTTTAAGATGCCCAATAGCTTGGCAGTTGGGCTTAAAAATAAGAAAACAAAAAACTATCCCACCAGCACCAGGATAGGAACCAGGGCAGGTTCCCCTTTCTGCCCTTGCCTGGTTCCCAAGAGCAGAAACGCTTGCCTGAACCTTCTGAATGTTTAGGCCAAAGATTTGGGCTCTTCTGCAGAAACATTTCCACTGCCCTCCAAGGAGCCCAGAAACGGGCCAGGTCTCCATGCACAGACGGGCACGTTCTGGCAGCCTGCTTATTCCAGGGCCTTCAGCCGCTGGAAGATGTCCTCTTACTGAATGTGAATGCTGGACGGGCAGAGCACATACATCAATTGGACCCCTGGAGGCACACTGGCAAGGAAAGAACTCTCCTTATCTAAACCAGGCACCGTTCCTTCTCTTGGTTTAAAAACCCTCTCTGTGCTAAGCCACCTCCATCTCATATCAGTACAAGAGAGCAATTTCTGGAGAACAAAAATTTAAATATTCTTCCCCAATAAGAGTCTGTCGGTAAGACAGCCAATGAACTCAACCTTGTCCCTTTTCTTACAGCAAATTTCCTCTCTGTGGAAAAAAATACAACGTACATGAATCACTGCATTTCCCCCCACCACTGAATCGCCTTGTATTTTTCTGCCAATGGGTACCAAGTGATTAAGCACTGAATCTGAGAACTCTATTTATTTTTAGTACAGGAAAACTATCTAGAGTTTGTTCAGAGGGTAGGAACACCACCTGCATGCTGACCCCCGTACCTCAGTCCCAAACCGCCCCCCCCAGACACATTTCTTCCAGATCACCACCCTCTAGGGTCTGCTTCTCACGTCCCTCTGCCCCACACTCAGCCTGTCTCCCAGACAGAACACACCAGAGGAACATCAATACAACTGGGTCTCCATGTAGCCCAGTCTCCAACTGGTAGCCAGGTAACCAAACAATCCAATCTAAACAGAATAAAAATTCAAAATGTTAGTGGATCTCTTGTTGAACACCAAAAGGAGAAAATAATGCACAGGGAGCTATCTTTAAAACTCTTCCTCCTCCTCTACCACTTAAATCCTTTCAACGGACAGCAGCTATTCTTCTAAGCTGGCTCCTCTCCTTCTCCCCACTCTTCTCAACCCCCAGCCCATAAACACTTCTCCCTCCCTCTCCTTTCCCTTCTCGGGTATCTCTTCTTCTGTCACATGAGCATTGGGTCTTCTCCGATACAAACACAGCCCATACACACACACACACACACACACACACACACACACACACACACACACTGACCATCCCCAGCACCTGGTCCTCCAACTCTGCTTCTATTTGTTGCCCCGATGCTATATAAAAAAGGTCCCAGAAACTGAATTAACCAAGATGAAATGCTCCTGGGGTAACTGGGCGAGCTGAGTAACAGACAACAGAATTCTGTTTAGTAGAGAGAAGAGGAAGCCCCTGGACATTCACAGTGGCCTGTGGCAAGGGGCAGTGAGTGCTAAGCTGATGCTATGTCACCAGCCCAGCTTCGGAAAAGATGCTCTCTATGTCCAGGTTAGACCTCTGCTGGATACAGAGAGCCAGCACAGCCATTAACAAGCCACACTGGCTTGGCTTCCAAAAGCTAGGTCTATCCACCACTACATTAATGGCGGTAAAGGAGTATATGGAAAGGGGGATTTCCCAGATCTCTGTCGACAGCAGAAACTCATCTTGGTGCATGGAGAGGTTACACTGATCTGAATGTGTGGAATTGTGGGCTGAGAGCCATGAAGGTCATGGCTTTGTTCCTTCATTCGCTTCCGCAGATGGCTTTGTTCCTTCACTCGCCCCGCACTGAGGCAGTGAGGAGAAACGGAGAGAGTATGATAAGAATGGCTCAGCCATACAAGGTAAAAACTGGTAAGAGCAGTGTCTAGCTGACACAGTGACAGCCACATGGCACAACTGAAAAACTGCTAACCTGAGTTCTGGCTCTGCTGTGGATTAGCTGTGTGGCCTTGGGCAAGTTCCTACCCCTCTCTGAGCCTATTTCCATTCCTTCAAAATAAGAAGGTTGGCTGTAGGTGATCAGAGTTCCTTTCCAGCAGTAACCTTCCAGGTATCCATGATTTTAAGGATACCTGCTGTGGGGGTCACGAACAAACAGGTGGGGAAGAGAAAGGCAGACAGGAAGAGGAGTGCGGAGTTCAAGCTATTCCAAAATCTCATTAGAATCACTAACCATCACTCTATGAAAATACTCTCTGTACCTTCTAAAGCTGCAGTTGTCAAGCATGGTCGGTGGCTACAAGTCAGTCTATGGGCTCATTAAGCTGAACAGAATGATGTGCACGCTGTACTTGGTGCAGGCCATTTGCTTAAGGGCAGTGCCTTCCTCCCACATTGGTGAGACCTTCTTCATCCTAACAAAGACTCGAGTTCATCCACTCTGGTTGGCAGATGAGCAGACAGGCTCAGAAGAGTCTAAATGACTCCCGGAGGCACATAGCTTGGAGGGGCAAAACCAGGAGAGAAGCCCAGATTGTCTGACTCCTGACTCCCCACCCACCATCAAATGCCAATTAGATAACTGTGTGGGATCCCCGCAAGGCTTGGACACTTAGAAACCCCACGCAGATGCACCTAACTGGTCCAAGAGGATGGGGGAAGATTCTGCAAAGGGGAAGCTGTCAAGAGCAGATTTTCCTTCCTCCACCACCTTGACAGCAGGTTGATCGCCAGCTGTAGGGGGGTGGTATCCACCTGCTATCTTATTACATATACACATTTCCATATTTTAGCAACACAGGAGGTGGCCTGTACTCTAGAACTGAGGTTCTCTAACTCCTGGGGTCCAATGGAAATCACATACAAAGGCCCTGCCACTTTCTAAACAAGTGCCCAGTGGCAAGCCATTTAACATCTCAATGCCTCAGTTTCCTTGTCTGTAGAATAGGGAAAACAAGAGCACCTACACCTCACAGGAGGAGGATTTAAAAAAGTAATACATGTTTAAGTGCTTACAACACAGTGTTAGTTAGTACTATAATTCTTCTAAGGAGGAGTCCAAAGTTCTCATCGATTCTCAAAGGGGTCTATGACCCAAAAAAAAGTAGGAATCCCTGTTCCACATGGTCTGCTTGGAATGGAATGAAGGTCACCCTGTGGGAAGAGAGGTACCTTCCCAAACTTCCTCATCTTTCTAGAAAAGAGAGATTTGAGGCTTTTTATGTCCCCTACTCTTGGAGAAAAGAAAAACATAAGAACTCTGATGAATGGCACTGAAGGCACAAACTCATCATTTCTGTGTCTGGGCAATGATTCCGCACACCCCTCAAGGCCCCACTCAAAAAGTGGGAAATTGGAAGGAGAGACCAAGTCCCAATTCCAGTTTCAGACCTGTGGATAAGCCCCTCGGACCTGGCCTGCCAGGGTGGAAGGACAGCAGCCACGGCACTGCGCCCGCTGCCTCCATTGCCGGGGTCTGGCCACCTTCCCCACACCTCCTCCCGAGGACCCGTGAACACACAGCCCATAAGCAGTTGATGTGCTGGGATGTGAAGACCTGAAGCTGAGGTCCTGGTCTGGAAAGAGCTGACCCAAGAGGAAAGAGATTAAAGAGAAAGGGTACTGGGCACCTGGGTGGTTCAGTTGGTTAAGCATCCAACTTTGGCTCAGGTCATGACCATGGTTTGTGAGTGTGAGTCGCGTGTCAGAGACTGCTTTGGAATCTGTGACTCCCTCTCTCTCTATGCCCTTCCCCCGCCCATGCTGTCTCTGTCTCTCAAAACACAAATAAATATTTAATTTTTTTTTTTTAAAAGAGAATGGGTATGGAAAGTGTAAGAGATAAGAAGCAACTTAAATCCTGGCTTTGCAGCTCTTTGGTCTCATGACCTTGGACTCAACCTCTCAGAGCCTGTTCCCCCATCAATAAAATGGGGGCTACTTAACAGTCCTTGCTTCACAGAGGAGCTGTGAAGATCAAACAAGATCTGTATAGACATTTAACACAGTATCTGGCACTCCACGTGTGTTCACTAGACCGATGCCAACTATTATTACCACGATGAGGATAATGACGAGGTAGACAAAGGTTAGCAAAGTCATGAACCCGTACTGTATTATTGGTTTGGAGCTGTTGAGATGTTGTTGCATTAAAAATAAAAGGTAAATTTATGGGAAGAGATATCAGTACTAGAGGGAATACAGGGTCCTGGGCCCCAAACACAGAAGAGCTCTAACTGCAGAACCCCAACCGTGGGTCCTTGGCTAAGAAAGTTCCACACAGGCAGCAATAAAGGTGGAGAATATAGATGAGTGTCTACCAGGAGAGCCAACTCAAACATCACACCTTCACCCCCCACTGGAACAGACTCAACACCAGAAAGTAACCCAGGCAAAATTAGAGGCAGTTAGTCTATCTTCAATGGATCAACTAGGGAGGAATTACTACTTAATATATACAATGTTGAGTTAGATGAAATCTTTCAAAGCAGGGACATTTAGAAGAAATAGAAGCAGAAAAGGAAAAATAAAAGAGAACCATCTTTGATGGTAAAAAGACTGGGGCCAGCAGTTCCCACGGCAGTACTGGTGTCCAATGTCTCTGGATCGAATCTGTCATACCTCGTGTATTCTCCACCTTGTTACCTTTTTGGCAGACTAGGAATGAGTTTCAAAGCAACCATGCTTTTTTTTTTTTTTCCAAGTAATTTTCTCTGATATAGATTAATACATATTCATCATAGGGACACCTGGGTGGCTCAATTGGTTAAGCCTCCGACTCTTGATATCAGTTCAGGTCATGATCTCAAAGTCATAAGATTTTCTCTCTCCCTCTCTCTCTGTCCCTCCCCTGCTACCTCTCTCTCTCTCTACCTCTCTCTCTCTTTCAAAAATAAATAAACTTAAAAAACACATGTTCATCATAGAAAGCTGGGAAAACAAAGGAAGTTCTCAAAGAAAACACAATAATGCAACTACCAATGTTAACATGTTGGATTTGTTGCAGCCAGTTTGTCTCTTTATGGCAAGTCATTTTTATTTAAAGAATGACTACACATAGCTTTCCTAAGATGGCAAGCATCTCTAAAAAATTGACAAAAGCAGTAGTAAGAATCAAGGGAAGTTTAGACCTGATTGACAAAAGGGAAACGATCATGCATGTATGTGCATGTGTGCGTGTGTGCGTGCACGTGTGTGCGCACACACACACACGTGCAGGTCTTGCTTCTCAGAGGCCTCTTAAACTCATAATACAGGATTGGTCACTATGGCCATCCCTGAACTAAAATTTTAAACTTAGAGGATCAAAAAAGAACTCTACCCACTAAAACAATGCTCTCTAAATATCAAAAAGTCTAGCATTTCAAACAAGCATTTTTAAAAACACATTTTTAAAAACCCAAAACCTATGATGTGTTCCTTGGCACGAATCTGGGTCGGTTCCTGGTGGGGTTCCAGGATAGAATTTCAAAAGATACTGTAATTATTCTTCATGTCACTGATACCATTCTATCAGATTCAAAAAAATCAAAATCATAATGAAAAAGAAAAATAAAACTGAATCTCTCTGGCAACATACTCAGTGCTTAGAAAACATTAATTTTTACTAGCATCTTTTACAGCTGCCTCTTAAAATCATTTCTAATATTGTTTATGCAAGAGTAATGGGGGGAGTAATTTTTGACTAGTTTCAACTCTACCTTCAAGGTTGCCCTAATCTATTTAATGGAGTCCCAGACAAGGACATCAATTCAGTAGGAAAGAACTTTCCAATGAGATGAGCCACCCAACATCGGAAGGGGTGGTCTCTTGAAAGAGTGACACCCCCCCCCCAACTGCTGGAGATGTGCAAGGAGAGCTGTACAAATAATGTGGTTTCCAAGGTCCCTTACAACTTTAACATTCAGAGTCTTCATTTCTTACAGTGGAGTCCTGCTCTGTTGCCTCCATTCATGAATGAACAAGACTGTAAGATCCCTGCTGTAAGACCAGTGAAGTCTTCCCCAGAACTCTAAAGGGCCATAAATAGTGGCAAAGGGCAGGAGGTAGGAGCCACTCACAAGCCAAGAGAAAAAGGTAAGGTCAGAGGCACCTGGGTGACTTAATTGGTTGAGTGTCCGACTCGTGATTTCATCTCAAATGATGATCTCGTGGTTTGTGAGATCAAGCCCTGCTTGGGATTCATTCTCATTCTCTCATTTTCTCTCTCTCTCTCTCTTCCAAATAAACAAAGATTAAAAAACAAAACCAAACAGGCAAGGCCAGTGGAATAACCTCTACAATTGAACAGATAATTCAGAGGTGTCTGTGAGTGGTTCTGGGAGCAAAGTAACACTCTTGAGACTCAGAGTAGGGTCTACATGTCCTACCCAGAGACTGGACGGTAGCAGCTTTTCTGAACAAGGTGACACTTTTAAGACTTCATACAAATTCCTCAAGGTCCCCAGAACACAGGCATCTCTACCAGAGTCTCACAACCTTCAATATCACCAGTCAAATGTAGACAGAAGCTGTCTCCTTGAGAGTGTTCCAGAACGGATGGCTCAAGGAAGGTACCTTCTATTCTAGGACTCCCAAGACCCCCAAGTCTGGCCAACAGTGGCCCTCACCACTAACTAGGACAGTGGATTTTCTCTACACTCTGCTTTTATGGAAAAGCAAAGGATAACAAAATAAGTTGATATTTGGTCCAAAAAAGCAACATCCAGGAGATGCCCTAATTCAATTCAGATTCCAACAGGCTCTTGGTTTGGCTTGGTCCATGGAGCTAGGAACAAACAGTATATGGCCCAATTCAAGCCTAGAACTTAGAATTCTGGAGAGATTTCAAAAGTCTCATTGGCAAGATCACAAAAAGCCAAAAGATGTGCATGTCACTCCACATAAAGAACCTTTGTCCCTCTAGGAGAAGGCATGACACTCATGACTTTTAGAGAGGACAGGATTCTTCCTTCCTCCAAAGACAAAAGGGGGTAGTGCACAGGGAGGGAGAAGAGAACTAAATGCTCACCTTATATGGTGAGGAGTCAACAGATAATGCCCCAAAGCAGCAAAACATGCAAGTTATTGAAAAATGTAAAAGTAAATACTAGAAGAATCCATTAAGAATTTTAAGTGACTGCCACTGGGGAATGGGGGTAGAGGTGAGGAGGCAGGAAATTGTGGTCCTGTAGAACTATTTGATTCTTGAAACCAAATGCATGTGTAACTTTGATAAAAACTACAAATTTTAAAAGGAAGGAGGCAGAAGGGGCTAGGGTACCTTGGATGCATCTATTTCCCAACTTAACTTTTTATTTTAAAATAATACATTAGGGTTGAGGAGGGGAAAAATACTACTTGAGGTAAATAATATTTCCAGATTATGTTTAATAATTTTTTCCTGATTAAAGTCATACTGTTCACTGAAAAAAGGAAAAGTTAGAAAATAAATTGCCTCCAAAACAGGGAGAAGAAAGAAAGGAAAAATCCTTATCACCATCCAGAGATAACCACTGGATGACTTGGAGGTGGTTTCTTTTTATATATACGTGTATATATAGACACATAGATCAATAAAAACAGAATTTTCTTTCTTTGGATTCATCCAATGATCATAAGAGGAAAAGGAATCTTTTCAAAGGTATTAATTTGGGCCTTAGCATCTTACTTATCAATAAAGATTTCTTTCTGTAAGGATAGGCAGGTCAGGTTGTCATATTTTAACTACATGACACATTTACAAAGAAAAAACAAACTCTTTTTTGATAGTGGTTGGGATTTCCTCAGAATTCTTAAAACCTAAAACTGCAGCAATGGGATAGAGGCCTTCCTATTGCAAATAGGCTTCACATCAAATTGTGTTGTTTTCTCTTTGTGTCTTGTTTTTTCCTGTGCAAGTCTCTTTGCTTTTCGGTCTCCCTGCCCACCGGTCCCTAGTTCCCTCCCCACTCCATGCCAGGTCCCCTTTCTCACACCTGTACCTTCTTCCTGCAACCCTTACTTAACCTGAAGCACTCACTATGGAACTGAACTCCTCTTTGCATTTGCAGAATAAATTCGTCTTTAAGTTTAAAACAAGAATACAAAGCGTTCCAGGGGCGCNTAGATTTTTTTTTTTTTTTTTTTTTTGAACAAAGGCAGCTCTGAGCCCCAGGGCCTAGGACCTGACCAGGAAACCCTCAGAAAGAAAGAGAGCTCAGACCCCTGCCTGGAAAAGCCAGTGCAGACCTGTAAGACGCCTTGTGTGGGCAAGGGGGTGGTTTCTCAGGGAGGCCAGGGAGAAGGACTAATGTCAAAGCCAACGCACGCTGTACCTGGGGCGCCTGCTGGTGGAAGGGGCACGCACCCAGCCCCACTTCACCTGGGGGAGGGAGGGTGGGTAGTAGCTCCAGAAGGCAAGCCTAAAACTATCAGGGTATCCAGCTAAAGAACCACCTACTCCTCTCTCCATCCTTCTGAGAGGGACCTGCCTCTTTTTCTCATCTTCCAAAATGAGTCTTTTTTTTCCCCACAAGAGCTTCTTTCAAAATCAGGTCACCCACATCCTACACGTAGAAGAATTTTTTTATAACCCAGACACTGGCCATATCTTAAAAGAGAGTTTTGGGTTCTGTTTACTCTTTGAAATGTAAGCACTCTCTCCCCTGGCCCTAACAGATCTGTGCATTTCATATGGCTGCCCTTTATAGCTCCAAGTATCTGAGGAAAAAAATATTGACCAGGACAGACCCAGGCACAATCCTAGCTCTGTAACAAGAGGCCTCCTATGTAGAGAATGTGGATCTGTTCTGGTAATCCAGCCAGCAGTGACTCCACCTGCAGCCTTATCACCCAGCCCTCACTTCTCATTTTAGCTCTGTGCTCTTAATGCATTTCTTTCCGTTAGATGCTTTCCAGACACCAGCACGCACAGCGCTGTATCTCCTGCACGTCCCAGAGCCCAGGTCTAAAAAGGAATAGGATCTGTTTGACAGGCTTGTACTCCAGGAATGAATACTGGTTCTTCTTAATGACCGCTGCATTCTTCTCAGTAACTGTTCCCAAGCCATCTCCTTATGAAGACACATGAAAACTTACAGGGAAAAAAAAAATGACAGCACAAATAAAGCAGTTTTGCTTTCCCCAAGTATTTCCTTAAGAAAGTCAGGCACTAGCTTCAGTTGTGAGAAATAAACCAATAAATTCCGGTACAGTTAAGTTTTCTACAAATGATGTAGGCAACAGCGGAGGGGTGGGGGATGTTGTGGAGGGGTGAATAGAAGGGATGGACCAGTTCTCATCAAAGAGCAGCAAGATGAGACGTGTTTTTACACAGTGGCAAATGTTCCTTTTGGACTTGCTTCAAAACTGTGTGTGGGCTGATTCTCTGAAATAAACAAAATTCTCTTGTATAACAGAGGTTAGGGGTGACCAAGAGGGTGAGGATTCTGACGGAAAAGAAGTCACCCACAAATCCCCACCTCTGACTAAGTAAGATCAGTTCTTCCACCTGCACTGGGTCTGGAGTCGGCAAAGCCGGACAAGCGACATGGTGCTGTATCCAAGTGTCCGTGTAAACCTAGATGGGTGCAGACGTGCTCCAGTTTAAGTTCAAAGACAACCTGAACAGCTTTTGAGAGCACTGATAATGCCCTGTTCCACCAAGCAAAGAGCTGGAATGCCAATCCTGGCTTCAGTCAGCTCCCATACGCCACCACGGGAGGCATGATGTCCCAAATAACAGTTGGCCAAACACGTGTGAGGGAGGTGCAGCTGCCGGGCTTTCATGTTTACCAGGAAGAAAGAGTGTTGATTTTGCAGATTTGTGATCATGTTTTTGCAGCCAGTGTTATTCCCAACCCATTTTCAAATGCAATCTGAACAACACCCCTTTCCTCAGGAGTCTCCTTGAACTTAAGTGGCTCCACTGGCCATTGGCCCCGGAAGCCCTTTGCTCTCCCCTGGCCACACCTGCGTTTGGCCAAGTGGTGGGGTAGAGGGAACCAGGACCTCCACAATGGCAGCACCGGCAGGAGAGTATTCAATTCAGGGGCAGGCCACCCGGGCTTACGACCGTGGTCCCAAGCAGCTGCAGGATCTCTGTAGGCCATCTGGGACCATCTGGGAAGGACTCCTGTCGCTCCAACAGTCTTGGGGTCTGTGGTTGTACTATACTGATTTCATGCTCTTACTTTAAATTTAGTTACCAAATGCAAGAAGCCACAAAAATTAAAAAGGAAAAGAATGGACTGAGAAATTACTTTAGACCGAGAGCAGAATGGGCAAAGCACTCGGCAATCTTGCCGAGGGGACCTGGCATGCCACCACAGAAACGATCCAGGCTAGAAAGAGCCATTTACAAAATGCTGAGGGTTTGCCCAGGCCCTTTTGAAACTTGGGTTTTTGGGTTGTTTCCTAAAATTTTTCCCCACAATCCTGAACATTGACTATTATGTAGAAAAAAGAAAAAAGAAACATTTAAAGGGACAAAATATATCCTTGGGAGACACAGGAAGAATGCTGTTTGAAGTAAGAGCCTGTTCTTTCTTTCTCATCCACACACACTCAACTAGCCTTATGAGTAATCTGCTGCCATAGCTGATACCCAGCTAACTCTGTCGTAGCCAGAAGCTTCTGCCAACCACTGAGGCAGTGGAATAGTTATTTGACCAGCTCCCTTCCTGATGCTGGTCCATTTTTGGTTAAAACCACAAGCTTCAGTTAGGGCCCGGTCTTGCCTAGAGCTCCCTCCTTGGAAGTACTATTTGACAGTAATCCTCAAGGGCCTGTACTAAAAAGCACGTGCACGCGCGCACACACACACACACACACACACACACGCCTTTCCATGTAAAACACTGGAGATCAAGCCAGTTCTAAACCCTTATTGCCATGGTTTTGAGATCTGTACAGGCATCAAGCAGTGGCCAGCCTTGAAACATCATAGTGAACCTACCTATCCCGCCATTGATTAGAAATCTATATGCCCCGTGCCATGTGGACATAACTTCCATGATGCTTACAACAGAAATTCAAAGATAAAAATCAGCTCAGTAAAAGCTAGTCATATAAAGCAAAATAAAACAAGTTAAAAACCCATTTTCAGGGGCACCTGGGTGGCTCAGTCGGTTGAGTGTCCGACTTCGGCTCAGGTCATGATCTCATGGTTCGTGAGTTCAAGCTCCATGTCAGGCTCTGTGCTGACAGCTCAGGGCCTGCAGCCTGCTTCAGATTCTGTCTCTGGCTCTCTCTGTCCCTCTCCCACTTGTGCTCTGTCTCTCTGTCTCTAAAATAAATAAGCATTAAAAAAAATTTTTTTAAACCCATTTTCAGTCATAAGAAATTAAGAGAATGGATCAAGTGTTGGCTACAAAGGTCATCCAGACTTTGCACTAGGCCTTGGGGTAGATGTAGTTTGTGTAAGTGGAATATGACAGAAGGTAAAAGATCTCTTTAGAGGCCAAGAGAGAAACCCCGAGGCTTTCTTCTCCTCAGAGAACCAATGGCCAGGTCACCTGTTGGCCAAGAAAGCCAATGTTAAACAAACCAACCCCCGGCCTTAAGACAGCTTTGTCTTAGGTATGGAAATATAGACAAAATGGAAAACAGACATCCAAGCAAGGGCACCTGGGTGACTGGAATAAAAGTGCCCAATACATGTTGGCAGACTGAAAAGCAAGTCAAATTCTCTTTAATTGTCTCCCTAAGTCTAGGTCTCAGATCCCTAAAAAACTCTCCAGACCTGAGAAATCAAAGTCTTTGAGGGTGTAGCCAGGGAATCTATGTTTTAAACAAGCCACTCAGTATGAACCCAAAAGTGTGAGAACTGCTGCTGGCCTGTTCCAGCCTACCTTCTTCTGAAGTGGAGGTAATTAAGGGAAATGTTGGGTATCTAAATTAGGGAAGAGATTTAAGCAGAAACCACACATGTCACGGAGAGAGAGAAGGAAAGTGTTGAAGCAATTAGTGGGAAATCTCTTACGGTAAGAGAGAGAACATAAAGATGAGCCACCCAGCCCCATAAGAAGATTCTCTCTCTACTACAACCTTGAAAGATCATAAGAAAGGTGATTTCTTTACAGGAAGCCAAGAGGGCTTCAGTTTGGGTGGATCTGGGCCAGTCTAAAGAATGAGAGAGTTCACGAATGTGGATGGTTCACAAACTAAGTTTGGCCCAAAGCAACCTGCAAGAGACACCTTCTGCCCCTGAGTAGTGGGGACTTCCAAAAAGCCATCCTAAGTCCTAAGGGATCCAAAGAAACAGTGAAGCTGCTCCCACCCAATTCCAGATATCATAGACACTGACCTAGAGTCACCAATGCCCACTCAGCTTTATGTGGCTACAACATGGCCTGCACAGACCGCCACATGCACTATCCCCCAATGGTCAATGGGTTTCACATATCATTTAGGCCTGACGCAGTGGCAGGGCCAAGGGGCTCCAGATCTAAGTGGTTGTGTCAGTGGTTCTCAAAGTGTGGCCACCAGCCCAACAGCATTAGCATCATACAGGAAAAGGTTAGAAATACAAATCCTCTGGCCCCACTCTAGCACTATTGGATCAGAAAATCTGGAGGAGCCGCCCAACAATGTGTGGCTTAATGAGCCTTCCAGGTGATTCTCATACAGCCGAAGTTTGAGAAATGACACAATATTAATAATATGATCCATAATGGTAAATCAACAAAAGTGGCATCCATTCACATAGGCCTATAATACGTTTTTAAACATTATCTTATGGATACCCTCTTCTAGTCCTATAATTCATTTGAATCTCACAACAATGTTGCAGAGATAAAGCAGCATTATCATGCCATTTCATAGGTAAAGGGATTGAGGCTCAGAGAGATGAAGTGACTGACACGTTACCCCCATCTAGAGCTCACTCACTGACTAGCCACAGAAGAGTGATGGAGACCTAACTCTAAGTAATTAAAAGTTACCACTCCACACCAAGTTCTTTCCCCATGGCCCACAGGGAGATTGCAGGCAGCAGAAACTCTTTCTGGCATTCTTTCTATCTGGCCCATGTTACCTCAGGTAACTATTTCTAAGACTATCCTCTATTAATGCTGGATTTGAACTGAAAGAGCAATTTTAAAACCACTGTGAGACAGATTCACTTAGTCTCAATGCTGACCTGACACAGACAACAATCCTCAACGGGTAAGTGGGCCAAGCTCCAAAAGTTCATTTATAAGTTGGAGGACTGGAACTCAGATTGCATTTTCCCCATGGACACAACATGGAGATGGCGGTTGGCTCCCCAGGTCAAGCCACAAAACTCCATCTGCAAGAGGGAGAGGCAGAAGGGCACAGGTAGGTTTGGCAGTGGCCCAAATGGTTCAGATCCCAACTTTCTCATCATTAACCAATACGAGACAAAGCTCAAGTCACTCAGCCTTTCTGAGCCTCAGTTTCTTCACCTCGAAATCATAATACTCACCTTGCAAGGTTGTTCAAGAAATCAAATGACATTGTACATACAGTGCTTGCCAGACAGAAGACATTAAAAATTATAAACTATAACCATTTGTTGAACTCCTAAAGGAGCAGCCATACTATATTTTTACCCTGAAAACTATGAAGTTAAAAAAAAAAACAAAAACCAGCAAACGTGAAACTACAAAGGGATTGAGTATAGGAGGATTGACTGCCTCCTAAAAGACCAAGGGAAAGGAAGGAGGCTGGCTGGTCACCCACAACTCTCCCCTCTGGTTGCCTCCAGCTCTTAGCTTAACTGTGACTTCTTTGGGATCCTTCCTTGGCCTCCCAGACCAGTGTATGCTCCCAAGGCCCCAAGTACTTCTTCACAACCTTACAAGCATTATAATTTTATCCTTAATCACTTAATGTCTACCTTCCCCACAAAACCTCATAAGCTCCATGGAATCGAGGCCTAGGTCTGCTTATGCTCACAAATGTGTCTTGCCCTGCGCCTAGAACACAGTAGGTCCTCAAATACTTGGAGAATGAATCCTACTAGGGCAGCAGGGCAGGGGTACATAAAGGAAACAGGAGGTCATGTGCAGCTGGCTGTACGCATGCATCGGTGGTCTGAGACTCAGGGTTACCTGGAGAAGCATGCAACTCTTTTTCTCCCACCCCAATAAAATCAATCTGCCTCTGCCATATCACTCAGCCAGCAAAAGAGGATTATTAAAGCACAGGCATCCCCTTCCAATGGTTGCATGTCCCCCAGGGCCTCAGTCTGCCCATGGGGCAAGTCCCGCATGAAGATGGTGCAGTAATGCAGGCAGGTTTGAGATTTACTACAGTTCTCCCTACCTCAGTCTCCATTAAAAGGAGGGAAGGAAGACATCACACTCACCCTAGCCTGAACTCTGAAGCAAAGCGTGGAAAATGCTGTTAGCTGCAACGTAATGATTCTATATGTACCAGGGAACAGTCTGGGGTGATACACAAAACCTAACGAGGTGGGGGTATGGTTCCCATCCTAGAGGGGAAGAAACAGAATCAGAGAAGTTAGGAGCATATTCACAATCATATAGTTAATAAGCAGCAAAGTCAGAATTGGAACCCAAATTAGATCACAAAGTGTTTGCTCTTAGCTATATGCAGCTACCTATCCCCATGCTGATGCGGTGTAATTTTCTCCAGACCATGAAGGACATACAGGCCTTGGCGAGCCAATGTACTGGTATAAACAGACTGGAAAAAGCAGACAATGCTAGTCTGGGTTCTTCTACTACCATGTGGCCCAGAATAAGTCATTTTTCCTCCCCAAATCCCAGGGAAGCTTCCTCTCCAATAATGTAAAAGAGGGGACTAGATGACCATTACCAGAGGAGACCCAGTGCATTGGGCACATACAAACACCTGCCAGTCAAAACCCATCACATCTGCCAGGCCTTCACCAGGGACCCCATCATGAGGCTGCTCAGCCCTCCCTCACCTGAAATGGAGGTTAGCCAGAGCCAGAGACCCTGCGTTTTCTGGTAGGTAAGGAAGGACAGAGGTGGCCACTGACTTTTCTACTAGGCCCCCTGAAACTGGCTTGGAATGAAGCAAGGATAAGAACTAAGGGGAAAGACCCTGTTTACCGTATGTTTAAACACAAACCTCCCTTCTATAGCACGAAAAGGAAAAAATACCCTTTGCTGCCCACCAGCAGTCTATGTCGCACCCGCTCCCTCTGGGACGTGTTCAACATATGAGCCAAGGCCAACTGAAGGATCAGCCTTCAGAGGCCAAGGCCATCCATCCAAGCAATGATCTTTCCCTAGTGTCAGCCTCTGCACTGCTGTACAGAGTGATCTGGGATTCACAGTCTCTCTACCAAGCCTTACAAGGTCAAAAATGTTCAAGTTGTGTAATTCCTAGGATGAAAAGGCTGTGGAACAGCACAGACTTGATGGCCAATACAAACGACACTTCAGAAGCCAAAACACAATAGCCGAAAAGCAGAGTCAGCAACGGGCACAGTGGGAGCCGACGAGCCTTGTGCTGGCCAGCAGCCCCTGTAAAAGTCACCACCCCTGAGGTCCCTGCCAAGGGTGAACACCATCATCCCCAGCACCAAAATAGGAGTCACAAATAGCGGACATCCATTTTTGGGAAGGTTGCCGACCCCTGAGCCAACACACCCTTTGCAAAAGCCATACAGACTTTTACGCGTACAGCAAGGCATAGGGAAATGAGCAAAGCCATTTTGTAAAACGTTTATCAAAATAAAGCCTGAGTGGGGCATTTGGCTGGCTCAGTCAGAAGAGCATGCAACTCTTGATCCCGGGGTCATAAGTTTGAGCCCCACGTTGGCTGTAGAGATAACTAAAAAAATAAATACACTTTAAAATGAATAAATAAAGCCTGAGCTAGGAGTAGCAGCAGAAGACAGAGTGGGAGTAGAAAATATCCCCCTTCTTCACAAGCCTCAATGTACTAAATCTAGCAATGTATACAAAATACTTCGGTGGGAGGGGAGTCAGGAGAAACAAGGAAAATCAAATAAGAGAAGGGAAACAAGAGATCGGGGTTAAAAAGGAACCCCAGCACCAAGTTAGCCCACCTGATGCCGCCTCAGCCCTACCTACCCAGGCTGTTCGAGAGGGAGGCCTGCAATTCCCCTAAACAGCAATGACATAACAAACCTGACAAACCAATTGTGCTACATCAGCACCCAATCTCCTGCAAAAGAAGAAAAGCAAATGGACATATGTTGAGTGGACCCACCACCAAGATAGCAGACACAGAACTAAGACATTTTCTACCTTCTAAAATAAGTTCTAAATGCCTAAATATACTGAGACAAACCCTTGAAATGATGAAACATACATTTATAAAGTGACAATTTTAAGGTACTTAAAAACAAAGTGTTATGCTTGCATACTTGAGAGAGCACAAAGGACAGCTACCAGGAGTGCACATGCAATGCTGGGAGGCCTCAGAGACTTGCGGGAAGACGGAGAACAGATCTCATCTGTGAGATCTGAGCTGTGGTTCCACACCTTGGGGAAAAGGGTAGTGAGCAGCTCTAATGAGAGCAAGAGTTCCATCTTCCATAAAATGTGTTAAAATAGACATTTCTTCAAAGATATTTAGAGTGGTTTTTAGGGGTGCCTGGGTGGCTCAGTCAGTTAAGCGTCCAACTCTTGATTTTGGTTCAGGCCATGATCTCACGATTTGTGGGTTCGAGCCCCACAGTGGGCTCTGTACTGACAGTGTGGAACATGCCTGGGATTCTCAGTTTCTCTCTCTCTCTGCCCCTCCCCCATACACTCGCACTCTGTCAAATAAACATTTCTAAAAAATAAAAAATAAAGTGGTTTTTATATATTGACCTGAGTATGCTGAATACCATCTCCTTTACTGTTTATAAAGACACAAAGGATGGTGCTAGTCCTCTCTGTGCCCTAAATTCAACAGAATTGCCACAAATGGGCCCTGCACTAGATGCCAAGACAGAAGAGTGTTTATAAAACACCTATTGTGTGCCAGCCCTCACGGCTAAGGTCCAGCTTTTGCCTGACTCCTTGTCTTCCCTGTCCCCAAATGGGCATGACCAGGTGAGCATGGAGAAAAAGGACTGAAGGTCATACCATGCCTTCAGAAACAGCCGATACTTAACAGCAGGCAGAGGTGCACGGCAGACAGAGGGAGCTCAGGGCTCCATGTGACTGAGGAACAGGTCAGCCCTAATTTAGAGAGGACATTTTCATCTGAAGGGGCTGACAAATGTAGACTGATTAACCCTTTCAACATCCTTTCTCTGAAGAACGGCTTCTGTTCCAATCCTCCCACCCTCAGGACCTCCTGACTGAGGGCAGAACTTTCTCCCCTAATTTTATGTTGTTTCTGGCCATGAGAAGAGTGAATTTGGGATTCAGCTGGACCTCAGAGAGGTAAAAAAGTAAAAACTGGGGCTGTCCTGGAATAAGTATGAAGTCACTTCACCAACTTCAAGACAACAACTTTTCCAGGAAGTTCAGAGCCAGCTCCCAGTGCGGTTACAAGATAGAGAGGGACAAGAAGGGTGAGGAAGCTTTTACAAGGTCCCAAGATCCAACCCAGAAGGCCCTCCCTTCCTCCCTCCTTACCTGTTGCTGATGATTCCCCTTTCGTTTTTCTAGTCAATCAACACATAGCTGAGCCTTTAACATACCCGTGTTTCCCACTTTATCATCAGAGTAACGGAACTGTACACAGCACCCAACATTTTCTGATGTTGGAAGTCTTGTGAAACATGATCTCTCCAAGCAAAATCTGGCCCTTCAAATGTTATTTTACGTAGGTGGACCACGACTCCCATCAGTACCCCACACCCAGCCAACTTCATGTCAATATTTGGAGTCACTGAAGCAAAGTACTGATAATGAAGGCAGGGCCAGAGTTCTTTCTGTACAACCGCCTCCAGTACACACATCAGCCAATATACAAGGCTGCTGCTAACAATCAAATAGTAACAATGAATAACAGCAGCCATGATGTACTGAGCACCTGCTCATAGGTTCAGTATTAGGCCAGTGCTAATGTATGCTACTTGGTTCAATCCTTACAACAGCTGTGAAGTCAATTTTATCATCCCAGTTTAAGGAGAGAAAAAGCTGAGCTCAAACACCTTGCCTGCTGTCACATAGTGAGGAAGAAGCAAAGCCAAATCTGAACCCAGAACAATCCAACAATTCTTCTCTCCCCAGTGGAGAGGGAGGAGATAGGACTCAATGTCTACAGCTCATGCGGCAAGATCCTCCCCAGTTGTGGGTGCCCAGTTTTCTATGTGTGCACATGACTGGTGGAAATGAATGTTAAAGATGGGAAATCTAGTGCCAGAAATATCATGGGGCATGGTGGCAATAAATGCCTGTTTTTCATGATTTTTTAAGGGGTGGAGGGGAATCCAGATGTAAACATTTTATGTCCCCAGTAATGTCACTTACTTCCCAAACCATTATCTCAACCTTTTGCACTTGGACCTTTGGAAAATAACTCTTTGGTATGTAAACTTCAGTACAGAGAAGCCAGGTCTGACCTAATCAGTCTGGGTTGCAAAAAAGCAATCTGTATCGTTTTACTCATGTTACATCCAAGAATTGTCTAGAACTTTCAAATTTCAAAAGTTTGAAATACTCGGAGGGATCTGGATTATCAGTTTCTCTCATCCTCAGGTACCGCAGCTGAAAATGACAGGCTGCATGACCCCTGCCAGCCTGGCTTAAGCTCCTGACCTCACAAGCAGGCCTGCGGCCAAGCTCTGCAACCCTGGACTGGGGCACACGTGTGTGGTATTTAAAAAAAAAAAAAAGAAGAAGAAGAAGAAAGAAAGAAAAAGAAAAAAAATACTAACAAGAGGCAATATACTTCCATTTGGAAAACCAGAAAAAATAAAACCACATTTGCCAACATTCCTAACAGTATTATTTTGGGACATTTCCTTGCAGTTGTTCCCCCCTCCCATATACATTTAGCATGTGGTTGTGACCAGAGCTTATATACTATTCAGTTTCCTGTTCCTCCAACCACTGCTTATGCTTGGTTATCAAGAGTCACCTGTTCAGTGGACCCTTTCCTAGCCATCTACCTACCCAGGTGAAACAGACCTTTTTCTCCTCTGTGCTTCCACTACCCTCTGAGCACACCTGAATCATGCTCCTCTAAAATTAAAAAAGAACTTTTTTAATGTCTATTTATTTTTAGAGAGACAAAGCACTAGCAAGGGAGGGGCAGAGAGAGAGGGAGAGACACAGAATCCAGAGCAGGCTCCAGGATCTGAGCTGTCAGCACGGAGTCTGATGCGGGGCTCAAACCCACAAACCACAAGATCATGACCTGAGCTGAAGGTCACTTAACTCAACCACCCAGATGCCCCCCAAATTTTAGTTAGTAGCTGATACATCAGGCTCCCACATAAACCATAGCCTTCCAAAGCAGTCTGATTGTAAGCTTTGATTATTTTTCACAGAGTTGGCAGAAATGAACCAAAATGTTACCAGGGGCCAAGTTGGAGGGGTGTGCCATGACTGATTTATTTTAGCACTCCTTCTTTTTTTTAATATGGTTCCAAATTTTTACACAATATATAATTTCTTTCATGCATATTTCACTGACTGTAAAAATTTCTTAGAACTGCAATTGACCAACTTCAAAATCACACAAAGGAAGAAAGGGTTTCATCGCAGGAGACATGGGCATTAAATGTCCCCATTTAAAGTAGGAATGTGGGCAAACCTGATATCTACAAATAAATAAACCCTGATTACTACAAACCAATGACTACACAAAATTACACAACAAATGGCTTGAGGACAATGTGAACATGGGTACATGATGACCAAATCATGCCAAAAAGCAACCAATGTTCTCTTGTTATGATGACCAAATTGGTAGAACAGGTGAAATCATGATTTCAGCAAAGCATCTTAATCGCCCATGATTCACTTAAGTTAGGGCAACAGAGTCAAGCAGCTTATATTAGTATAGGACTATGGAGCC
Organism: Crocuta crocuta; assembly: GCF_008692635.1. Classification (NCBI taxonomy): domain Eukaryota; kingdom Metazoa; phylum Chordata; class Mammalia; order Carnivora; family Hyaenidae; genus Crocuta; species Crocuta crocuta. The sequence goes on along the minus strand of NW_027527853.1, from coordinate 3,900,773 downwards.
CACAAACCTCACTCCCTCCTGCTTTGGGCCATACTGTACTTGGTACACACCCATGCCCCTCTCACAGCACTTACTAAACTTGACTGAGCTATTAGTCTGTCTTCCTACTAGACCAGGGGTCAGCACATGACAGCCTACAGGCCAAATCAATCCAGCCATCAGTTTCTGTAACATTTTACCAGAATAATCATGCAATTTACTCACACATTGTCTATAGCTATTTTGGTGCTACAAGGGCAATTAAGTGTTTACAACAGACTGTATGGCCCACAAAGGCAAAAATATTTACTATCTGGCCCTTTGGAAATAAAGTCCTCCAGGGGCGCCTGGTGACTCAGTCAGTTGAGCGCCTGACTTTGGCTCAGATCATGATCTCGCGGCGCCGAAGTTAAGGCCCCGCATCAGGCTCTCTGCTGACAGCTTAGAGCCTGGAGCCTACTTCAGATTCTATGTCTCCCTCTCTCTCTCTCTACCCCTCCCCTACTCATGCTCTGTCTCTCTCTCAAAAATAAATAAATATTTTTAAAAATTAAAAAAAAAAAACAAGAAAGAAAGAAAGTCCTCCAGCCTCTGTACCAAATGATGATCTCCTCTCAGGCAAGAAGGTGGTCTTACTCTGTGGACCCTCAGCACTAATACAGTGTCTGGCACATAACAGGCACACATTAAACATCTGGTGAGTAAATATGTATACCAGCATCTTTAATGGCTTGATGAAAAGCTAGAGAAAAGTTACTCACAGCATGAGGCAGTATTCAATTCTCAGCCACACCCTGTCCAATGTCTTCTTGACAATGACTTGACTAAAGATGGACACAAGAGGCAGGCTCATCAAACCCCCAGATGATAAAAAGCTGAGAAGAAGAGCTAATGCTACAGATGACCAAATCTAGATTCAAATGATCCCAACAGCCTAGCATCCTGGGCCAAACACAAAGCCAGTTGTGCAAGTGCAGGCTGGGGGCAGTTCCAGACTTCCTCCTGTCCGAGATACCTGCCCTGGCAACCATTCACGCGAAACAGAGCTGGGTGCTGTTGCTGACCGCAAGGTCCATCAGAGCCCACAGAGCCAAGAGTAATGCAATCTTAAATGGCATCAAAAGTAGGACAGTGTCCAACTCACAAGAAAATGATAACACTCCCACTGTACCCCACGGCACTCAAAGTCACAAGTAGAGGGTTCCACTCAGGATACCACATTTTTTTAAATGGGTTGCAATCACATAATTTAAAAGGCACCCAACAGTTTATAGTGAAAAGTCCCCATTCTACTGGGTCCTGCAGTCACCCAGTCTCCTCCTCAGAGGCAGACAAGGTTGCCTGTTTTTATATTCCCTTCCACAGGTCCTGTACACATATACAAGCAAATAAACATATCTAGTTCTCCCCTTTTATCGCACAAATGGTAGCATGCTATATATGCAGTCTGCTTTCTTGACTTAAAAACTCCACCCTTCAGAGTTCCGTGACAGTACTTGAAGTTCCTCCTTCTTTCTGGGGTCGCACAGGATCCAACTGCATGGAGATTCTAGACTGACGAACATTTCGGTTATCCCAGGCCTTTGCTACTACAGTGTGTAAGAAATAAACATACACCATCATTTCTCACCTCTGCAGGTATATCTGTAAGACAGATTCTGAGCACTGGAATTACAAGTATAAAGAGCAGGTGCATCTATAATGTGTCAAATGGGGCACTGCCTTTTAAAGAGAGTCATGGACAAAATGGAGGTTCCCAAAAGAGGAGGCAGGAAATTATGTCCCAGAAGGAAAAGGAGAGGCTTAATGTGGAGAAAAGGGGGCCGGGAGAAAGACAAACAGCATCAACTTCAAAGATCGACGGCTACCCACTTCAGTCCTCCAACATGCCAGGCACAGCCTCAGAGACTCAGAGACATCATCCCACTTGACGGTTACCCCAACCCTGAAGAATGGGCATTTTTATCCTCATAATGAAGACAAAGAAACTGAGGCCCGAGTCATCTTTTCAAAAGCCACAGAGCTGATAGTGGGCAGAGCCAGGACTCAAACCAAAGCCAATAACCACTGTCTGTGCTCCTGACCCCACAGCCCCAGGCTCCTCAGGCCCGGGGTGTGCAGGAGAGCACCTGGGAGGCTTCTGCACAGGCCCTGCCTTCAGATCCTGCTCTAACTCCTCAGGGTACAGCAGGCAGGGGGTTGAAAAGCCCGGCTCTGGGGCTCAGTCAGTTAAGCCTCCAACTTGGGCTCAGGTCATGATCTTGCAGTTTGTGGGTTTAAGCCCCCATCTGGCTCTGTGTGACAGCTTGGAGCCTGGAGCCTGCATCAGATTCAGTGTCTCCCTCTCTCTCTCTGCCCCTCCCCTGCTCACACTCTGTCTCTCAAAAATAAACAAACATAAAATTAAAAAAAAAAGCCTAGCTCTCAGGTGAATCCAAGGTGCAGTTCAATCTAGTGATTCTCCAACTAGGCAGGCATCAGAATCACCAGGAGCCTGTGAAAAAAACCATTCGCAGGCTCCACCCCCTGAGTTTCTGAGCCAGCAAGTCTGGGGTGGTGCTGAGGAATTTACATTTCTAGCAGGTTCTCAAGTGATGCTGATGCTGATGGCCCAGGACCCGTGCTTTGGGAACTACTGTTCCTAATAATCAACAATTCATACTCTTCAAAATACATCAACCCAATGAACTTTCACTGCTTTAGAAAGTCCAATGGAAGAATGACTTCTGTAAAATTAAGTGATCTCAAGTGTTTTAGCCAAATTCATATACGTTACAAATAGTACAAAACCTTTGCTTTTTTTCTTCTTCTTAAAGTAATTGTCTTTTGTTTCTGACATCTAGTTCAATGCCCCCTCCACTATACTAACACGGGACTCTACGTTCCAGGAGGCAAGAACCTTGTCTACCTTGCTTACTATCTTATTTCTCCTGATTCTAAAACCAAGCCAATGTTCAACGTGTATGCCTGAATGAATGAATCATGTCGTGTAAATAGAGTGAGAAATGTGTCCTAAAGAAGAAATTTATCAGACAAGTTGATGAGAGCTCATATAAAACAATTCTAATAAGCAACAGCATTAAAGAAAAAATAAATGGAACTGCCTCAGTGAACAGTGAGCTCCCTGTCCTTGGAAACACACCAGTGAAAGCTAAACAGCCGAGTGACAACAGTGTCACAAAACAACTATATACTCCAGGGTGACCTTCTGAACCTCTAACAGCTTTTGCAAAGCTAAATTTTAATTCCTGTGTATTCCAGTAGAGAGGAGGTGCTCTAAATCCTTCTTGATTATTGGTCAACTAGCCTGCCTTCACTATGTATTTACACTAATTACTGCATGCTTGTGCCTCAGTTTCCCCCAACACAAAATGAAGAGGTTTGTCAAAATCACTCTCTGGAGATTATCTAATGACTGGCAAACAATAAACAACTAACAGACGTACCAAAGTACTTAACATGCATACCACGTCTACCTTTTCTCTCTGCTGCTATTCCGTAGTGCAACTAATCCTGCATCTAATGATAGGTCCGTGAAACTTAAACTTAAGGAAGAACAAAGCCATATTCAAAATTATACTGTCCACCCTTTGAATACCATACCTTCACCAGTTTAATCACCAGCTTATCATTGTTCTTTAAAAAAAAAAACATCGTTCCAAAAGAAGTTACAAAGAGGGAGACAAACTATAAGAGACTCTTAAATACAGAGAACTGAAGGTTGATGGAGTGGGGAAAATGGGAGATGGGCATTGAGGAGGGCACTTGTTGGGATGAGCACTGGGTGTTGTATGTAAGGGATGAATCAGGGGAATCTATTCCTGAAGCCAAGACTATACTATATACACCATATGTTAGCTAATGTGACAATAATTTTAAAAAATAACAGTAAATAAAAATAAAAATTCATCCCTCCAGCAGCCACATATTGGACACACACTGTGGGCAGAGACTTGTGCAAGGCCCTGAGGGAAGGCAGATGGGTCACGCTGGCCCCGCCTGCTTGGGCGCATACCTATATCTGCCACTTTGATCGTTCAAAGCCAGCTTTGCATTTCTCCCACCTGGGTAATGTTGAAAGGTTCATCAGAATTTACTAGTATAGAAATTTGTTTACAGACTGATTTTGACATGGAAAACCACAACACAGAATAATAGAACAGAATTGAACCAAGATCCAGAGAAAAGTTCTTAATTTTTAAGGTCTGGGATACCAGATGCCAAGGTTTCATCTTTATGATAGGCCAGCCTACAGTGCTATGCCTGGTGCAACTGTTTCATTCACACCCGAATACAATAAGGGGGTCAGACTGAGAGCGGTCTTGGGCAATGGCTTCTCAGTCACCAGCACTGTGGCATCTTAGGGGCTATTAGATTTGGAGGTTTGGGGGGATAGCAAGCCAGGGAAGATTTCCACGCAGCAATATATAGACCTTATTTACTTTGAACATTAAAAACTGTGTTTTCAGACACAATATCAAAAAATGGGAACATATGCAGCAGCTATTAAAATATGGCGAGCCTTGGGGCACCTGAGTGGCTCAGTCAGTTAAGCGTCTGACTTCGGCTCAGGTCATGATCTCACAGCTCGTGAGTTCGAGCTCCAGCATCGAGCTCACTACTTTCAGCGCAGAACCTGCTTCGGATCTTCTGTCCCCCTCTCTCTGCCCCTTACCCGCTTGTGCATTCAAAAACAAAAATTATGGTGAGCCTCCCTTAATAACCTCTCAAAGATGATGGAAAGGGAACCAAAGCGGAGACACTGTTTGTTGAACAGAAGAAGAAACCTTTGGCTCCCTGTTAGACAACGCAGATGACCTCCTCAGGATGCAGGTCGAAGGAGAAGGACCCAGAACAGGGAAGCCAGTCAAACATCTAGACGCAAGATGAAAAGCTAAGACAGGTGTTTATTGTAAGGATTCATAAACAGATTCTGACAGTCACATTCGGATGCATGTTAACAAGGCTTTTCTTCCTTAAGGAATATCAAAACCAGCCTGCAGATCAGGTCCAGCCGGGACACCTAAACTATGAGCAGTTTGCTGAAGGCGTCCTGCAGGGATAAAACATTAAGAAAGCTAACTCTTTATCTTTCCAGTTCCTGTGGACATAGATGTGGCTGAGGAGATTAGGGCTGACAGGATTAGAGGTTGCAATCATGTGGCCCAGGTGTCCCCAAACTCTAAGATGTGTAGGAATCACCCGGAGTGCCTGTTACATATAAAATCCTCCGCTCCACTCCCAAGCGTCTGGCCATACAAATGGGCGTGAGGCGCCACCCCACAAAGACTCTACATTTCCACAACATGCTTGCCATTCTAAAGGAGCTGCTCCCTATACTGCTAGTTGAGAAACAATGACCTGATCCAAATAGCCTTTCTTCCATAAGTGGGAGGAGGGAAAAAAAGGCCCAGATTAGTGAAGCGTTTTGCCCAAGTCCAGCCTCCACAAGGAAGAAATCTGTTAAGTGCGAATAGGTGTCTCACAGAATAATCCAAACTGTTGAAGGTCACGGCCCACCCCAAGGGCAGCAGACAGCAAGCCAGCTTCTTCATCAGGGCCTCTCACCAATGAAAACCCGCAAAGGGGCCCCCTCGGAGGAAGACTGATAAGCAAACATCACAACTGACTTAAGCAGGGCCCTGTGTTTCCACAGACTGTCCAATCACACTGTCACCTTCACTGTCATTTCCTATTCACCTCTGACTATGAGCACCTGCAGGGCTGGGACAGAGTCCCATCCATCTCTGCCTCACCACTGTCACACAGCAGGCTTTCAGAAATGGTTTTTATTGTCAGATGAAAGCTATAACCACCCTCTGCCTAGAATCCCTTCCAAGAGGCTGGTCCACCTGGCATACTTCCCTCCCAGTCTTCTAGCCCCAGCTCAAGTGTCACCTCCTCTGAGAAATAAGTGTCCCTCCCTTCACCTGACCCAACCAGGTGTTCCCTCCTACTTCTCCCTGAGGACCCTGTACGTACCTGTTAACACTTATCACACAGTTCTGTAATGATCCGGTTTATCCAGAAGCCCCCTTCCCAAGGGCAATGATTTTGGTCTTTGAAACCACAGTACTGAGCTTGGCTTGCTATGCAGAAAGTGCTCAATATGAATGGGCAGGGTAGGAAAGCTAGGAGCAGGAAACTAATCTTAAATATCTTACTACAGACTCAAAACCCTACAAAGTTGCAGATATGCTTCAATGGGGGGAAAATTCCTTATTAGTCCCTCTGTTCATATTTGAAAAGTCAGGTCACCACCATAATCATACAGGTAGGTTGGCTGCTCTCGAAAAGGGTCTCACCTGTCTCTCTCTCCTCCCCCAACCCCCTCTCTCACATACACACACCTGTGATCCATCCTCAACATACACTGCCAGCTTATCCAGAGCTTCCTGAGCCCCCAGGACCCTCCCACAGTAGCCATGGTCCGTACCTTCCATCCTGAGCACGCGGCACTTATCTCTGCCCACTGTGTACTAATGTTATCTCCCCCTGGGCATCTGTAGGTAATACTCCCCAAGGCACAGGCCAGGCAATGTGCCAAGGAACGGACCCCAAACATCCAGAGCTGGACGGTTTCAGGCAAAGCTGATTTTTCCTGCTGATGAGGCTGAAGCCGGACATCCAGTAGTGGTGGAGGGGCTGCCCTCCACCAGTTCTGACATGGCCCCAGTAGGCAACGGACAGCTCACACCCAGGTAGAGCTGCACTCAGTTTACAACTCTGGGGTGTCGACTCTGTGGCTCATACCCAGACACTCCCTCACCTTTGCAAAGCCCTGCACAGTTGGCAAGGCTTGCTCCACTCTTTACGCCTCTGTTCCCTCTGCCCACTGAGCTGCCAGCCGGGACCACACGCTACACGTGCAGACACTGGTCTGAAAGGCGAAGGGACTTGCCAGAGATCACACAGTCAAAAGCAGAACTGGGGGAAAAGCAAGGTGTTCACTGTTCACCTAACACTCCTTATTGCTGCCACACTGCCCACATTTATCAGCTATCTCCCAAACCCACGGGGGTTTTCCTACCCTTTCCACCAGCACCTTTCATTTTCAAATCCAACAAACCTTTTAGGTTTTTTAAAGGGTTTTCCTAGTCACATTTTAGCTGCTATATAACAAACCAGATTTCCTGCTTCTTTTTTGTGTTTATTATGCTCAGGATATTTTTCCTGGTGCCCTGAGAATTATTCCCATAGGAAACGTTCAGCTCCTTTGGAACTCTGGACACTAAAACCCCGTTCCCTGAGAACCTTCCTTCAGGGGCATAAACAAGGCTGGCAGCCACTGATAAGCCCCAGTGTGGAATAGGGAAGCGGCACCGAATTTGAGCCGGCAGGCTTGGCTTCGCCGCCCACAAGCTGTGCAACCCACCACCTTCAGCTTCACCTTCCTGAGACATAGTTTCCCCATCTTTTAAAATATGAAGAATAAAACCTAACTTAGTAAGTTGTTGCCAGGATATAAGATCGTGCATGCACTATACCCAGCACAGGGGGTAACGTGGTAGCCACCTCATTTCCCCCCAAATTGGAGCTGATAGCATTATCTCAACTGCTTTCAGGTACAACCAAAGTTGCCTATTTTTTCTCATGCCTTGAGAATTCTGCCTATAGGAAAAACAGAGGCAAGCCTCCAGCCGTGAATAACTGGAACCATGAAGGAGAAATCAGAAATGAAGGTGCCTGCTCTGACACCTCAGAAAGGTTAAAAACAAAAGTATGATTACTCTCCTTGGGCTAAAAAGGCCTCACAAACACCCCAGTTCCCCAACTCCCACCCCCTACACACCATCTACACGCCTGTTATCTACAAGTCATTGAAGCTCAGGGAGTCTCACTTCCTCATCTGCACGACAGAGATAACCTTACCAACAGCCCGGCTGCTCAGGATGACAGGAGGCAGTATTGCTCGGACCGCCTGCACACTGGGCTCTGGCAGTTGCCTTCCCAACCCCTAGTCCCTGCTCCTTCCTTCCTAACAGAGCCTCCATTTTGTTTGGGTACGTGCCTCTCCTCCAGATCCCTCCGGAAGTGTGGCCGCCTTCCAGTCAACAGTGATTGACTCAGGGATGGACATGCAATCAAGCTCTAGCCGAGGCAGCATTCTGGAAGAGTGCTGGGGGGCGGGGGAGGCTCAGGAAGCTTCCTGGCTGCTGAGAGAGCCAGCAGTCCATCTAGGTCTCTCTTCTTCCCCTGGCTGTAGTCGTCTCACTAAAATGTTTGGAAATGCTGCAGCCTCTTATTCTCTGCGGGGGAAGTCAACCACCAAAGATGGCAAAGATGGGAAGAACCAGGGGCCTTGCTGATGTCACTGATCTACAGAAGCAATCAACCCCAAAACCCACCCAACCTCTAGATTCAGAATCATCCCACTGCTGGGATGCCTGGGTGGCTCAGTCGGTTAGGCAGCCAACTTTGGCTCAGGTCATGATCTCGCGGTTTATGAGTTTGAGCCCTGTGTCAGGCTCTGTGCTGACAGCTCAGAGTCTGGAGCCTGCTTCAGATTCTGTGTCTCCCTCTCTCCCTGCCCCTCCCCTGCTCACGCTTTGTCTCACTGTCTCTCAAAAATAAATAAACGTTTAAAAAAATTTTTTTGGGGGGCGCCTGGGTGGCTTAGTTAAGCGTCCGACTTTCGCTTAAAAAAATTTTTTTATTTATTTCTAGGAGAGAGAGAGAGACAGCATGAGCAGGGGAGGGTCAGAGAGAGAGGGAGTCATAGACTCTGAAACAGGCTCCAGGCTCTGAGCTGGCAGTCAGCACAGAGCCCGACGCGGGGCTCCAACCCACGAACCGCGAGATCATGACCTAAGCGAAAGTCGGACGCTTAACCAACTAAGCCACCCAGGCACCCCTAAAAAAAATTTTTAAAAGAAGATTGCTTTGTTATTAAAAAAAAATTTTTTTTTAAATCATCCCACTGCCAACTCCAGGGGGCACGGTCCACCCTGCAGCCCCCAGGACTGGTGGGCCTTACAGTTACACGATGCATCCCTACTGTTTGAGAAATGAGTTTTGCCAGTTAGCAGTCTGAGCTGAGTTTGTTATGTGCAGCTGACATCATCTGGATATAACTTGCATAACCTAGACAACATGTTAAAAATTCAAATCCTTGGGGGGTACCTGGGTGACTCAGTCAGTTGAGTGTCTAACTTTTAATTTCAGTTCAAGTCATGATCCCAGGGCTATGGGGTCAGGCCCCGCATCAGGCTCTGTGCTGAGTGTGGAGCCTGCTTAAGGTTCTCTCTCGCTCTCTTGCTCTCTTGTTCTTTCTCTCCCCTCCCTCTGCCTCTTCCCCCACATTTGCTCTCCCAAACAAATTTAAAAACTTCAAATCCTTGGGCCCCACCAGTGAGTACTATGCATTTTTAGCAAGTACCGTAGGTGAATTCTGATGCTCTTCTAAGTTTAAGAACCACTGCTTTAATGGAACGTAAAGATGCCCAGTGCACTGCCAGGCACACAGTCAACACTACACGTCAGTCCAACACAGACTGCCCCGAGAACTGCCATCCCATCTTCCTATTTCCTGTGTAAAGCTACTGTAGAAAGAACAGATGAGGGCAAGAGAGAGGGGAGTGTGAGTTGTCAAACAAATCTCACCTCTTCCCACAAAATGCTGCTCTGCACAGTTTTAAGAAAACATCTGCTAACGTTAGGCTGAAACCCTCTTCCATGATGCCCTGACTCTGTTACTTCCTCAGCAGCTGCAGCTGGAGTCATTACCTGGGACCTCTTTCAGTGCACATCACAGCACACAGCACAGTGGCTGGCGGCCACACGTCTGGCCATCCCGGCTCTCCCAGCGGCCCTTTCAACTTTATTAAAAGGTCATTTTCCTGGCCTGGCTATTTCTTATCCTGGACTGATCACCCCCTGTGGCACCAGGAAACTGCAAGGGAAGCTGCATTTATTAGAAGGAGATAAAAGAAGGAGCTGGCTGAGCCACAGCTGATTCCTGAAATCATTGTTCTTGAAATGTCAGAGGTACAATGTCCTTAGGGGTCATACCCAACCCACCTCACTCCAAGGGGGAAACCAAGACCAAAGGGGGAGATGGGACTTGGGGCTCCCATTCATCCAGCTATTTCTTGACAGCATTAGTCAGAGTCAGGGGGTTCTCTACTGTGGTGATAGTAACAGATGGAGGGGGAACACTGTAGCCTGCAGAAGGGGGGATTAAGGAAGGGGGCAGGCACTAATTTGGAGGGGTCTCTGCAGGATACCAGCTGTCTAGATAAGCCATGAAGGCCAAAGGCAGCAAAGAACATCTCACCTGCTCTTTTTGATATGAAGATCCTTGAGGCTGGGTCTACTTAATTAATCTGGACTTTTTCACTCAATGAATATTTGAATGACTATTAAATGGAGAGTACTACACCAGGTATGTGGTGACAAGGGAAGGGGCCAGAACTGAGGATAATATAAAGGACCTCAATGTAAGGGTGAATGAAGATAAGGCAAATATTTACAGAACTAAAAAGCAAGTCCCACTAGGGAAAGTGTCTTCAGAAAGCCTCCCTAGCTCCACCCAAATTCAACTGCACTTGGGCACCCTTCACTCTGTGCTCCATCAACAGCCTGAGCACCGCATTGTAACTGCCTGCGCATGCACCTGTCTGTCTTCTACAGCAAGGGTCCCATCATCTGTTCAACTCTAGCACAGGTCCTGGGACAAGGACACACGCAGTGAATGCTGGTTGCTGACATGGCTAAACGGATGGATGAGTGGATGGATGGGCATGCCAAAGAATTCTGGCCAGAGAATCAAGGAGGGCTTCCTGAAAGCCTGAGGCATCTGAGCTGGATGATGAAGCCATCTACACAACTGGAGATCAAGGCAGGACCCACTTTATCCAAAGTGCCCAGTACCATCTTAGGCACAAAGCTAGTGCCTTAAAGCTTTCTGGATGAGTTTATTCCTGAACTGGCTTTCCTAAGGGAAGGAAGCTGGGTTCATTTCCCACAGTCTTTTGTTTCTCCCTAGGTAAACAGAAGCAACTCCTAAATAGTAATTAAACCGATAAACTAAGGGAAAGTTAACTGCCAACTAGTCCCTACAAACACAAAGATACTTTGGCAGAATGAGGACACCCCAATGCTACTGATACGTAGTGTTCCAAGATACATTCAGTGACAAAGGCAATGTATGTCATCCCCCCCACGTGTATCTGCATATAGAAATACTGGAAGGATACCTAAGAAACTAATAAAAAGGATTACCTGTCTGTAGAGGATTATATCATTTATCACCAACACTGGGACATTTTTGGGAGTGAAGGAGGGTGTTACTGATCATTCACTGGGATGGAGACCACAAACGAAGACTGTCATAGGAAAACTGGTACATCACATTCAGTCTGCCTAATAGGGACCAGGCTGGAGGAGGGGGTGATGTGGACATCACAGGGGTAAGAATGAAAATTCTCAATGCATACATTTTTATAGTGTTTTGACTTCTGAATCATGCGTATGTACCAACTCTTCTAAAATGTAATCATCTTTTTAATGGGAATTTAAAAAGCTAAGGAATTTGGCCTTCCAACTCTGCGACATAGGAAGCTCATTTGGGATAGCCACCCTGAAGAGCACCGCTAGATAACAAAATGAACTCACTGCTCAGAGCACGGTCCTTCTGCAGCATGCAATAAAACAGCCCCGAGAGAAGTGAGCTGTACATGGCCTAAAAAGGCTTTGACTCTGTGCAGGGCCAGCTGAGATGGGGAACATCAGGGGAATATAAACAGTGTGAGACGGACATAAAGCAGTTCAGGTTTTACACAATCATGGCAACAAAGTGAGATTGATTCGGGACTGAATGAAGCTCTTTATATTGTTTCTACTTAAAAAGGAAATGTATTGACTACAGTCCTCCTCACAGATTTATCTTTCCTGACATCAAGCACATTCATAACCTATTTTAAATTCCAAGGAACAATGCTGGGGTTTAGGAAAGTGAATACCAGTGTGTTTCACCAGAACATTTGGAGACTGGGGAGAAGTTTCTCTGACTTTTAATTGCTCAGGAAACAGGCACAATGTGGATGTTTTTCTTATCAGCCATAACTTCAAATTAGAAAACCACTTATCCATTATGTTTGAACTTCAGAATGCGTCTATCTTTGGAAGGGCCATTTTGGAGCCATCTTAGAGGCCATGTGTGGTGTCACTTTGGCCTTCAGACTCTTTTTAACCATCTCCTCCTTACAGACATCCAAAATGTCACAACTACGGCTCAGGCCTGGACTAGAGAACGTCTTGCCTTCTGCCTGCAGGCGCCACCAGGTACTGACCTTCCCACAGCCAGCCTGACCACATCCCACCACGAACCGTTCATGTAGCCTTTAGGATTGCAGGGCCATACAATTTATCATCCAAACAAGGACACCTGAGAGCGAAGGGGGCACTATTAATAATCATATGGGGACAACAGGCAAAGCCACCCTGGGGAACTAGAATGTGAGGTCATCCTACTATTGGCTAAGTCCAATTCCTTTAACATAGCTTGAATTCAGGACATCTGGCCCCAATTTACCTTTCCAGTCTTTTTGATCCAGACCATATTACTGGGTCTAGTCACAATGGACTTGCAGTTACCCAGCATGCCTTAGGCCTTACTACGTCCATGCATTTGCTCACACATTTCCCCCTCCTGCCTCCACCCTACCCATATCCTTTACCAGTCCATAATGTCCCCCTTCCCCATCTATGTAGGTCTAACACCTATCCTTCCTTCAAAACCTAAGTCAACTGGTACCATTCTTCACTGCATTCATTCAACATAAATCTGACTGCTCACTCTGTGTTAGGTGCATAGTGAATAAGACTGAAAAAATTCAACCTCTTACAGGACTTCAATTCATGGGCAGGGGGGATGTGAGGGTGTGGAGAACTGTGATAATTGGCACTAAGGATGGACACAGGGTGATATGCTGGGAAGTCTACTGTTATGGTATAGTCATACCTGCCCCCCACAAGGCTGTGAGCTCTTTGAGGACAAAGCCCAAGAGGACCATCTTATAACCCTACTGAACCTACCACACACCCTTGCTGAGTAGAGTTAATATAAAAGAAGCTTACTTAGTTGGTTTGAAAACAGTTTCCTAACAACCAATTCTGAGTCCTCCATGAATCTGTATGGGATCAAAGGGAAACCTGATTTGCCAATGACCTTAGAGAAAAACCCCAGGTCCTATGGCTACGACTCTCATTTGACACTGATGCTGGAAGGGAAGGGAAGTCGCCTGGTTCAATCCTACGCTGCTTCTCCAGAGGTTGAATGACTCATCCGAGGTCACACAGCTAGTGACAGAACCACTGGAAAGGTGACTGGTATCCAGAACTGAATGACTGGATAAATGACAGAGGCACTCACTGGAACTGAGGGCATCTGGAGGAGGGAGGTGACCCTGCGAGCTGGGGGATGGGGCCCAGGGGATGAAACAGAAGTGGGAGGTTGTTCCTGTCAGCGAGGCCAGCAGGTGAAAGGCACTGCAGTAGGAAGCTCAGCCAGAGGACTAGCTGGAAAGGGAGGCAAAAAGCTTACCTGGTGACGTACACCATCCGGGACCAGGGCACAGACACACCTTTTCTGTGTTCTACCTGGAAGAGGGGCCCGAAACGAGGGCAGATGGGGGTGAAGAGGCAGGCTTTCCTCAGGACTGCCCAAGCAGTGCCCGCTCAGGGGAGAGGTCTGCTCTGTCAAACCTCTCGGACACCAGCAACGCTCAGCTGAGACTGCTCCGAGAAGCTCAAGGCCAAGGGTGCTGGGGCTTCCCCAAATTTGTTTGCTGTTCTGCCCTACATGGCATGCATGGGGCAGACCAGAGTTAAAGAGTAACCAGTAACAGAGAGATCGGCAAGCAGCAGAGGAGTGACCAAGTTGCATCTGCAACATGTATACCCTTTCCTCAGACCTTTCCAGTGGTGAGTAGTCACAGTAATAATTTAATAAGGGCATTTTGAATTATACAATTCACCGGACCCGAGTTATTTCAGTCACACACAAAGAAACAGCCGAATCAATTCTCGGCAGCCTGGACTGCCCCCTCCCCCACACCTGCTGCGGCTCATCTGCCGCCCTGAGCCACCCTGGCCTGTCACGCCTCGCTGGAATTTTTCTTCCTGGCCTCCACTCACCACTACCCCCATGCCGGCCTCTCAGGGCTCAGTCAGTGGGGGACCCAAACTGCAAACATCCACTAAGGTACAACGTAAGTCCCTGAAGGTAAGGGAACTACCTGAGTTCTTCAGATGGGCTTTCCAAGTGGCCTTCCACCAGCCCTGTGCTCTGAGGTAAAAATATAACCAGGTCCCCAAAGGGCAAGGTTGCTCAAGCTCAGCACACTGACATTTGGCACAGGATACCTCTCTGGTGTGGGCTGTCCCATGCATCGTAAGTTTGGGAACATACTGGGGGCGCCTGGGTGGCTTAGTCGGTTAAGCGTCCGACTTTCGCTTAGGTCATGATCTCGCGGTTCGTGGGTTCGAGCCCCGCGTCGGGCTCTGTGCTGACTGCCAGCTCAGAGCCTGGAGCCTGTTTCAGTCTGTGACTCCCTCTCTCTCTGACCCTCCCCTGCTCACGCTGTCTCTCTCTCTCTCTCTCCTAGAAATAAATAAAACATTTAAAAAAAAAAAAGTTTGGGAACATACTGGCCTCCACCCACCAGAGGCCAGTAGCACCCCCTATACGTCATGACAACCAAAATTTTCTCCTCCAGACATTGCCAAATGTCCCGTGGCGGTAAAACTGCCCTCTGCTGAGCCCATTGCCAAGGGATGACTCCTAAATGTACTCTTCCATACACCTCCAAATACCCGGAGCTCCTAGTCCTACAAAATAGCTTGGGCACTGAAGGCAGAGCTTTGGATTGGGTGGGCCTGGGTTGGGGTCCTGGGACTATATCTTATTAACTCTGTGACTTTAAGTAGGTCACTTAGCCTCATTCAGCCTCAGTTCCTTCATCTTTAAAATGGGAGCAATAAAACAGCACCTACCTCATGGGGAGGCCACGGCAGTTCTATAAAATGACATGTAAAGATTGCCTGGCACAGTAAGTGAATTTAACATTCAATAAATGTTAGTGATTATTTATGGGCCTGGGAAATTCCTTTTAGCCAAGCCTAGAGTTTAGTCTTCTATTTCTGTGGCTTCTGATCTTCCCCCTTCTTCCTATGCCCTTTCCACCTGTTAAATGCCTTTGGTCTTAACCTTTGGTCTTAAGGAATCCTTCCTGCTGGTTCAAAGGCATCTGAGGTTAAAGTGAAGGAAAGAAAACACGCACACACGCACGCACACACGCACAGAGGACCTTTCAGATCCAACCCCTGCCCAGACCAATTCTCCAGACAAAGGTTTCCATTGTTGTCTAAAAACAAAGTTTTCCACAGGGAGGTCTTAAAAGAGCCACAAGTCTCCAAGCCTTCAGATCCTTCTAGTTCTCATCCTCATCCTGCCCAGATCCTGGCATATCCCTTCTCCTTGTGGGGCCTCAGCCTCTGAATCTGTCAATTGAGGGCTCAAGACCCTGAGGAGCCCTAAGTGTGCCCTGTTCCCATTCTCCAAGATGCCGTACCATATCAGAATGTTGTGAGTGGATCGCAGCTGGATTCACATTTTAAGTAAGTGTTTTACTAGGAATAACGGCCACAAAGACAAATGATCCTTTTTCCCTGCGTTCCCCCGAGACCCAGCAGAATACAGTATTTACAGACTACAGAAGTGGGTATTTGTTGCCAATGGAGTCAGATCTGAGTACAACGAAATCCTGCCAGACCACTGAGCCTTGAGCAAAGTACTTCATCTCTTTAATACTGTTGCCTTATCTGTAAAATGGGATAATAACAGAGGCAGAAATGATGTAAAGATCATAAGACAAACATCAGGAAACCAGCAGGTGCAGAGCTGGTATACATACTAGGTATCCAAAAAACATATCCCTTCCCCTCTGGACTCGATTTTAAATTGTATAATATAACTCCATGTCATTCCCCTCTTCTGGAAAGTCCTTCCTTCTCCCCTTTTCCCAGGGCTCTGTTCAAGTCCTCCTCTGCCAGGAAGCCTTCTCTGCATGGACTCTGTTTCTAAAGGTCCAAGGCCATAAGTTTCCCAAAGATTGGCTTGGGGAGGGAAGAAGGAGACATTCCCTGCCCTGAGAATTTCCTTTCTGCAAGTTCAGGACGATTAACCCCTCCCCTGCTCCACCCCAGAATGGAGCACTGACCGCAACATCTGTGTAGGCTTAGAGTTTACACACTCATTATGACAGAGTCTCATAACCACCCTGAGATGGGCAGGATGAGTCAGGACAGCATCCTCTCCCCCGCAACTCCTCATCCAACTTGGTCACCAAGAGTCCCTCCCTATTGCTCTCTGCCCACTCACTCCAGGAAAACAAGGAAGAAGATTATGTGGTTTCTTCTCTCCCCTCCACTGGAGGGCCTTACAAATCTCCAGCCCAGATCTTCCCTTTGCCCAAGCCCTAGGACTGTGATGACTCCACAGTGTCTGATGAGCTTGAATCACAACGCAGAAACGCCTACTGACCAAAATCTGGAGCTTAGGAGATGGAAGAATTGGTCCAAGGTCTCAGCCAGTTCAGAGGCAGGGCTGGGTTAGAACATGAGTCTCTGGGCTCTGGACACGCGGGGCCTCTGCCCACACCCTCCTTCCCGCCAGCTGCGCCTCCTCCCGGCTTAGGTACCATGATTCTCTCAGGCTGGGAAGCTCGCAGTCACCTCTGCCTCCTTCCCTGCCCTATTTCTCTCATCCTCTTATCACCAAGACTAGTAGCCCTTTGTGATAAGGGTGTGCAGACAGCCCCACCCTCCCAGGCTCACTGCCTGGTCCCGATGACCTCATGACAAGGAGCCCAGGCTGAACTCCCCAGAAGCCCATTCGACACACCACCAGAGCCAGATTCCTCTTCCTTCGACATGCCTTTTCCATGCCACTCTCCTGTCTGACAACCTGCTCCGTAGTCCCACGGGATCAAAGTGCTCCTGCCCAACACACCTGGGAACTTAGTTCACCCACTCCAGCCCACCTGGTTTTGCCCTGCTCCCTTCTACGCCCCACCCCTCCCTCCTGGATGATCTCCTGGCTCCCTCCCTAGACCTTTGCTCATGTCACTCCCCTCCTTTAGCAAGTCTTCCCTCCTCCCCTTCCCCCTATCCTTTTTTTTTTCTTAAATTTTTAATGTTTTATTTATTTCTGAGAGACAGAGACAGCATGATCAGGGGAGGGTCGGAGAGAGAGGGAGACACAGAATCTGAAACAGTCTCCAGGCTCTGAGCTAGCTGTCAGCACAGAGCCCGATGCAGGGCTCGAACCCACGAACCATGAGATCATGACCTGAGCCGAAGTCAGACGCTTAACGGACTGAGCCACCCAGGCACCCACCGCCCCTTCCCCCTATCCTATTGGTCCTTCCAGGCTCTTTCCAAGGCTCATCCATGCGTACACATCCTCAGACCTCCACGGCCAGGCCCGCAGCAATCTCTGACTCAGCACATGGTCACCACAACGCAGTTTAGGCGCTAAGCCTGTGTCCTCCTGGCCTCATGTTGTCGCTGTACTGCCTGGGCTGTATGCGCTTTACCTCATCACCAAACCACAAATGGCCACTCACCGACTTGGCCATGTTCCTTCCACCTTCCACCTCAGCCTGGCATTCATTCCACAAATATTATCTGAGTGACTCTCATGTGCCAGAGAGTCCTTGTCCTTGCTCTTAAAACCTTTCTTACCCTTCAAGCACACCTTAAATGCCACCTGCTCTGTGAATCCTTCCCCAACCTCCCCACTGTTCCCCAGCCCCTCTCCAAAAGAAATCTTCATCTCCCTACCTGACTTAAGACCTCCTGGTTGTTTCCAGCCAATCTCCTGCCTCCCCCATGGCCTCCCTAGATCCAGGCCTTCTTTTCCTTACCCATGGCTGGGCCTCCAACAACATCCTATACCAAGAAGATGCTCAATGAATAGCTTTCACAGTGAACTGAATGAAACAAAATCTGCCCAATTCTCAGGCCAGTCTGGGCTCCTGGGTGGCCCCAAGCTCTGTACGTCCAAGTGACCTCTTACTGTTCTTCCAAGATTGGATTTGGGCCCAGACTGAATCAAATGACCTCTTATCATTCTTCCAAAATTAGGTTTTCCTCTTTAATTACACCTTATCTAACCACATTCTATGTGGATTCTAATTACATAATTACTTCAAGCTCTGGGATTTCAGAAAAAGAAAGAAAGGAGTGTGTATGATTACCTAGGTAAGTAAACACATCAGATATACATATTTATATATACCATATGCCATTTTTCTGTTTATATACAATTTTGTAACCCAGAAAATATAGCCCATGGAGGTGTTGGAATCACATTAAGGTAAAAAATCTCACTGGGTAGGAGATGAAGGAGAACTTCACAGAGAGCCTAACCCTGAGACGGGCTTTGAAAGGGGCTTAAAGCCAGATGTCAACCCTCCCCCCGCCCTTCTGCAATGAAGAGGGGGCTGTGTGCTTGGGCACAGTGGACTTTGAAAGCATGACCAGCCTGATCCCCCCCTTACCCAAATATCCACCTTCTGAATCCAGGCTCTCACTGCACTGTCTTCCCTTAGGGCATGGGTGCACAATGCTCTCCCTAAATCCACCCTGCCGGCAGGGGCCCTGTCTCCTCCATCTTGGTATTTCCAATCCTCAGTCCCTCCCAAAACCAGTAGGGGTGTCTAGCAGGCCCTCCCCCCACCTTATACTCCCACCTTATTGAAGTATTGACCTCTCCCAACACACTAAGCCTTCTCATGCCACCTTTTGCATGTGCTGGTGGCCCCGCCTTTTATCAGGAATGCCCTTCTCTTCCAGCTCTCACCTCCATGGTGGCCTCCAATGCAGCTGGTACTTGCCCTGACTTAGAGTTTACCACACCTGGGCACAAAAACCCTTTCATGTGCCTACCTCTCCCTTCAGACCAGTGGCCACCAAGCTTTTTGATCATACCTTCCTGTTAGTAAAATAGCTTTGAGCATATTTACTTATAAGTTAATTATAAAATCTGGACTACTATAAATAGGAAGGCTACATCTTTCTTATGTTTGAATTAAAGAATAAATAGAACTTTAACTGATGTTTTCTTCCTGCCACTCAATCGATCTCTTGAGAGCTCACCCACTGCTCTAGATTAGGAACAACATGAGGACACCAGGGGTGTTTTGTTCTCTTTGTATTCCCGGAATCTGCTACAGAACCCAAAACTTAGTAAATGAATTAATTGACACTCAGAGAGTGAGCCCCTTCTGTGGGCCAGGCACATGCTGGGCACCAGGCCTGGGGATGGAATGTGAATGAGAAACAGCCCTGGCCACTGTCATCATAGATCCTATAGACTGCTGGGGTGGGCAGACAAACAATGATTTTTCCAAACAAGTGTAACAAAGCAGCCAAGACTGATGCTGTGAAGTGTTCTGTCCAGAACCACTGAATCATGAGAGCCTCCAACAGGAAGTTTTAACCTGCTCCAGAGGATTGCAGAACGCTTCCCCAGCAACATGCTCCTGCAGGTGACATCTGAGGGTGACCAGAACTACCTAGGCAAAGGGAGGAAAGAACACTGCAGGCTAAGAAAGCTGCACAGGCAGAAGTTCGAAGGCTAGATGGAGAAGCTTAAGAGCCAGGGACTAACAGGCCAGTAAAACAAAATGAATGAATGAGCCCCCAAAGAATGCGGAGTTCTCCTCCCCACTACTCCTCCCTACTTATCAAAACAGACCCTAGCTACCAATCTCTGAAGGGGTTGCTCGGTCCCAATACTGCCCAGCCTCTGGGCCAAGCGGGCAGGGGTGTAGGCCTCCCAGTCAGTCCTGCCAGAAGTGGGGTTCCCCGCCCCTTCTGAGGAGCCCAAAAGCCCTAGGAAGACTCTTGAAAAACATGCATGTTGCCATGGGTACCACCAATCAAAGATGCCTAGGCAGTTTAATTTTTTAAAGAGAGTGTTAAATATTTTACATCTTCTAACAGCACTGTTTCTTTCTTGCTACAATGGAAAGGAACACCCAGAAAAAATACCAATCTGCAAGACAGCCCAAGGAGGTGCACACCTTGCCATCAAGGGTAACCTCCAGGTTTCCCGGCCGCCTCCGGTGTATTTCCCTGGAGAGAACAACCTGAGGAGTCCAGAACCACAGCCACAAAACCCCTTCTCTACTGGGGCTCCTTTGACCCCAGGAAGGGAAAATTATTCACAACGATGCTTCAGGTGGGTGATGAAATAGCCCACGACCTTAATAATTCAAGATAAAACCAAGACCGTAGACTGTAACGTAGGCTGGAGGGCTGCGGGGCCTCCTCCTGCTGCAGCTGTCTTGAAGAGGATCCGTATCTTCTATCAGTGCTCAGGCATGACTAACATTTCCCAGTTCCTGGGGGGCCTCGCCCCCTCACACCTGCCAGTGCTGGCTCACTAATGCGCCATATCCAACATAAAGGCCCCACAAAGCAAACACAAAACCATCTTAAAAGGCCTGAGACTGTCTTGGCCCAGGCTCGCAGGCCTGGCAACCTGTTAGCAGCCACCATCCAACCCTGCTTGGGCCCTCGGCCCTCCTGAGTCCCGGCTTCCTCCAGCTACTCTTATTTTCCATCCCTGGTTGGGAGTTTTCTTTCTCGGGAGACTATTCATTTTGTCCTGCTTAAAGCAGCCCAGTTCCTACTTTTGCCTTGGCTTCTCCATCCAGATCCCTGGCCTGCTCTCAAGCCCACTGCCCAGGCCACCGGGACAGTGACCGATCTCCTAGCTCCAGTTCCGGCCTGTCTCACCTCCCCGCCGGCTACAGGATCCTCTCCTATCTCCAGGCTTCTGTGCACACCGTCTATAATGAGAGGTGCAAGCACAGAAGAGGCAGCAGTGTATATGTTACAGCAGCCTGGGAAAAACTCCCAAACATCAACATAACACGAAAATGTTTACATTGTCCCCCCTCAATTCAGCATAAATAGCTACAGCCCCTGACCATCATTCTGTGCTCACAGGAAGCAGCCACCCCGACACTGGCTCTGCCCCCACTAAAGACAAACTCTAAATGGAGAAGAGCAATCTGCAAACGAATGATCTATTTACACGTCAGCCTAGGAAACTGCTCACAGGCACAGCTGCCAGGCTCCACACAAATCCCAGGCAATAAGAGAAACTGTTTGGATTTCAAAAGATAAGTCCTAGTGACCCTTGACACTGGGAAACCAAATTCCAAGGCTGGCCTACAGGCTGATGTTAATAATCGATGCATAAGGCATTATATAAATGAGTAATGAGTGCACATTGACACGCAGGCAATTCCGGGATCTTCTAAGCACCCATTCCTGTCACAGCTGCTCGGAGCTAGAACATCCTCCGCGAGTGGCAGAAAGCCAAGGCACAAATGAGAAGGAGACCAGCAGAGCCGGTTACAGGTTAAGGCACAAGTACTCAATACTCCTGATCACTGGCCCTCAGGCAGCATGTCTATGCCATGTTGAGAATCCAGGTGGCCAGGAACAGTCACCCCATAGGTCAGTCTTGGATCCACCATCACTGGACCCCTGACTCCAGGTCTGTCACTAGCCTTGCTCTACTACCTGCCCGATGTGCCTCAGTACTGGCCTCACTTGGGTGAAGTGAGATGCCACATCGGATATGCACATCTAGAGTACAGTCACTACCCCCACCCCCATGCACTCTGTCACACTAAAACCTTCCTACTTCAAAACCTGAAACGAACTGCCGAATACCTGCTGGGGAAGACAAGGGCCCTGAGCTCCCGGTGTTAAAGAGGAACCCCCCTCCCATACAGACACACACAAGGAGGGCAGGAGGCACGTCTACATGTTCACCAATACTTGTTCAAAGGATGAAATAAGTCCACGGCTATTAAAGCACTTAAGGTTCCATGCACAAGCAGGGATTCACCTATGAAATGGGGCTCCCTCCCGGCCCTGGGGCTGCTAACATCAGAGCTCTCTTTCTCCTCATTCAGCAAAACAGGGCACTTGGAGCCGCACCATGCCACACCAGATGGACCTGCCTGAAAGAGTGAGCAAATCACCAACCGACAGAAATCTCAAAGAAAAGCGAGGATCCAACTGCCAAATTACCCAGGAGCTGCCCCTTCTCTCCTCCACACACCTCCAGGACATCCCCCTGCTCCACAGGGATGATGGCAAATGTCTGCGCCTCCATCCCTCCAAGGTAGAAATACAGTAGGAGGAAAAGAAATGTTTGGGGACAGAAGAAAGGGCTGTGGATAGAAGCAGACCAGGAGGAAAGGGACGTCAAAGGGATCTTTGTTCAAATGCCAACGAACTGGGACTCAGAGGGCTCCGTCAACATGCTGGCAGTTTTATTTCAGCTCTCATGCCCGGAGCAGCGCATGGCTTAGAAGCATTCAGGTCTGCGTCCCTCTCCAGGTGATCGGTCAGCTCTGCAAACAACAGCCCCACCTGCCAACCTTCTTTTTCCACTTTTCAGTCTCCTGTTTGAAAACGTCTCCTTGAGGGGCGCCTGGGTGGCTCGGTCGGTGGAGCGTCCGACTTCAGCTCAGGTCACCCTCTCATGGTTCATGAGATCGAGACCCACATCAGGCTCACGGCGGTCAGCGTAGAGCCTGCTTGGGATCCTCTGTTTCCCCTCTCTCTCTGCCCCTCTCCAGCTCATGTGTGCATGCTCTCTCTCAAAAATAAGTAAACATTAAAAAAAAATTAAAAAATAAAATAAATTTAAAAAAAAAGAAAATGCCTCCTTGACTCCAGCACTCCACCAGTAACTTCTGCCCCCCTACTCATTCTCAACACAGCAAGCAGCATTACCTCATGTCAGGCACAGTTCTAACGACTTGCGTTATTGGATCACCCACAATCCCATGAGGTAGGTACTATTACTTTCTCCATTTTACAGGCAAAGCACCTGAGGCACATATTAGTAACTTGCTCTAGGAAGTGGCAGAGCCAGGATGTGAGCTCAGGCAGCCCGAGCGCAAACCACACTCTCATCTCTCCACTCCCCAGCTCACTTCCGAGCAAGAAGAGCCAAGCTCCAAGAGAAGAGATCTGTTCCCAGCTCAGGCGTATCCCGCTACCAGACCTTAAACAAACGGCTTTTCTGTGCATCAGCTGCCCCAACTGTGAAACAAGGCTAATCACAGATGCCTGGTCTAGAAACACAGAATATTAGCTCTGCAGGCCAGCGCAGGCTGCCTAAGAGAATGTCCTGAGGTGAAGGGAACACACCATATCTGTGCTGTCCACAAGGCGGCCACTAGTCCCGTGTGTCTACTGAGCACTGGAAATGGGGCTACTGTGAATGAGAAACTCCGTTTTCTTTTATTTAAAACATTTTTTTAAAATTTTTAAGTAATCTCTGTACCCAGCATGGGGCTTGAACTCACAATTCTGAGATCAAAAGTTGCATACTCCACTAACTGAGCCAGCCAGGAACCCCAAGAAACTGAATTCTAAACTGTATTTCATTTTAATTAATTTAAACATAGGTAGCCATATATGGCTAGTGGCTACCGCACCAGAAAGTTCAGCTGTAGTTGATAAACTTGAGGACAGTAGCTGCCAGTTCTCTCTGGTCACCACTGTACCCCAGAGCCCAGCACAGGCCCCCGTCTATGGCTCGTGCTCAATGATTCTTTGTTGAACAAATCAAAAGCAAAGGCCTTTTTAAGTGCCCTAATACGACTTCATCTCCTGCCCAGGGACTGACTTTCCAGGTTCCCTGGTCAATGGACACCTAACCTTGGCTTGACAAGGAGCTCAGGCCCTCCCAAATGCAGCACAGCAAGGAATGGCTCTCATGATAGAAGGTGCTTCAACGAAGCCAAATTTATCTCCCTGAAATTTCAACTTACTAGTCCTGGCACATTAGCTCATAGGCTTAGGAAAACCAAAATAAATGATGAAAAAGCACTTAAGCATTTGTGAACACTACAAACACAGGATTATGTCTGTAATTCACTTTCTTAGTTAAGATGGATCTGATCTCAACTCGCAAAGTATGAGGTCGATTAAACAAACACATGACTGTGATCTACCTGGAGGAAACAATCGTGTAGTGTCAAGGCTGCGGTACAGAACAGCTATCACTGCTGACTCTACCATCGTTGCATTTGATATCTGAGCCTCCAGCTCTGTAGGTGAGTCCATGAGTGTGCAGCTGGACTCCCAAAAAGTGAGGCTTCATTCTCCAAGCAGGGTCTGGGAATTCTGGCAGAGCGACTCACGTTGTCTTATGTCCGTCACATACACCAGGTGAAAAAGCGTAACCTTTAACACATACCCGCTATGCACCAAGGACGATGTCGGACACAAAGAGGACTACAATGTGGCCTCACAAGGAGTCCCATCA
The DNA here is from genome assembly GCF_008692635.1 of Crocuta crocuta. Lineage (NCBI taxonomy): Eukaryota > Metazoa > Chordata > Mammalia > Carnivora > Hyaenidae > Crocuta > Crocuta crocuta. The sequence continues at coordinate 3,876,418 of NW_027527853.1, read as the reverse complement.
ACAAAGAGTGAGAGGTCAAGTTTTCAGAGTACTGACTGTGCAAGGCAGAATCAGGATAAAGACACAGACGCCAAACAGTCAATCCAGTGTGACAAATGTCATAACAGATGTATATACAAAATACTGACCTGGCTGCCTTAGAAGACATATCTGGAAGGATCTTAGCACCAGCCTTGACACAGCAGGTATTCAGTGCAGTGAACGGGATCAAATCCTGACCAATAGCTCATTTTAAGGCTGGCGAAACCGAGACCCAGACAGGTTAAGTGACTTCTAAAGGTGACTCAGGTCATTAATGATGGGGCTAGAGACAGCGTCTGAGCCTTGTCACTCTCTAGCCCAATAGTCTACAATGCTGTCCCATGGTGCTCCCTATCCTACACGGCACAGGGAGAATGGCCGGATCTGTGGCTTGATACTATGTCCATCTCAGAATAAACAATGGATTTATCTTTGTAAGATTGTATGTTTGGGACTCTCTTGAAATCTCATGACTAACTGTATGCATGCCATCTTAGAAACATGCATTCAATCAGTTAACAAACATTTCTTGGAAATATAAGACATATCAGGTACCAGTTTAAGGGCTTCGATAAAGAGATGAAACTTCTCTTTATCCAAATCAGAGAGTTAAACACTCATATCTATCCCAGAACCCCCCTATAAGAATTTGATTTTTAATGGAAAGGAGACAAGGGCAGATGAGACATGTCAACAGAATTCCGGAAGACAGAGAGCGGACCACCGTGCAGGAGCTGATTCCGGTTTCTGGTCTGCTAAGTGTCAGCAGGGGAGAAACCACTAAACAAGAGGGGACTGATGCCACAGAAGCAGGAGAAGCCTCAGGAATTGGAGGCACCAAGGACTGAGAGGGGAGGGGACAGGGCTACAAAGAGAGTCTGCTAAAAGTTTGTTCAAGGAGCAATTACAGCCTAGGGTCTCCCTTCCTGCAGTCTGCTCAGTCTGACTTTCCTCCCTCAGGAAAAAGAAGGCAGAGATTCACTGTTTAGGCAAACTACAAGACAGACTGATTCAGACACAGCTGAGGGAGGGACATAACTGAGAGAGGAAGGCAGAGAAGGGGGCAACCTTCAGAAAAGGACAGAGGGAGTGAAAGTCTGCATACTAAACAGGGTACCCAGCTTCCTTTGCCACCAAGACTCCCAGAAGGCAGGACAACCGGGCTACTATACCCTGGGCAACATTTTTCTCCAGGAAACCCCAACATCCCCACAGAAAAGATCTATAGGCACTGACATTGAGGTGTCACTAGCAGGAAAAAAGCAGGCTCTCTTCTAGAACCCTACAAGGAAGTTAGGCCCCCTTCCTTGTCACACAGATGCCCAATCAGCATTTTGGTGTTGACTCTTAAAATATAAATGGACAGTGAAGGCTCCAATGGGAAATTCAGTAACCAAAACCAGCAGGAAAAGGGGCTTGGAGGAAACAAAGACAAAGCAGGAAACAACAGAAAAACACCACGCAAAGCAAAACAAAACAAACTCAAAAAACAAAAAACCTAACTAAGTGAATTTATTGAACCTATGAAACAAGAACAAGACGCTATTAAAAAGAAAAAATGAGCACCAGAGAACTAGGGAGTTCTAGAAAATAAACACAGTAGTGTGTTTCACGCAAAACCATGAAAATAAAATTTAAAAATTTAAAAGGGTTAAGGCTAAAGCTGAAGATGTCTCTCAAAAAGTAAAAAAGGAGCACCTGGGTGGCTCAGTTGGTTAAGCGTCTGGCTTTTGATTCACCTAAGATCATGATCTCATAGTTTGTGGGATCGAGCCCCACGGTGGGGCTGTGCTGTGCATGGAGCCTGCTTGGGATTCTCTCTCTCTCTCCCTCTGCCCCTCTTCCCACCACGTGTGTGAACATGCACACTTTGTGTGTGTGTGTGTGTGTGTGTGTGTGTGTGTGTGTGTGTGTCTCAAAATAAATAAACTTTAAAAAAGTAAAAAATGAAATAAAAAACAGAAAATAAAGGATTTAAAAATTATAAATTCAACCCAGGACATCCAATATCCAACTAACAGAAGAGTGCCAAAGACAAAAGAACAAAGGAAATTATCAGAGAAAAATATAAGAAAATCTCCCAGGACTGAAGAATGTGAGTCTTCAGATCAAAATATCTGAAGGACCCTGCACAATAATTTTTAAAGCAAGAAAATTTACAATATCGCAAAATGATCTTAAAACTTTCAGTGAGAAAAAAGGTTACCCGTAAGTGATCAAGAATCAGAATGGCATCTGAATTCTTGCCATTAATATTGGAACCTAGAAGACAGTGGGGCAATGCTTTCAAAATTCTAGGGGCGCCTGGGTGGCTTAGTCGGTTAAGCGTCCGACTTTCGCTTAGGTCATGATCTCGCGGTTCGTGGGTTCGAGCCCCGCGTCGGGCTCTGTGCTGACTGCCAGCTTGGAGCCTGGAGCCTGTTTCAGTCTGTGACTCCCTCTCTCTCTGACCCTCCCCTGCTCACGCTGTCTCTCTCTCTCTCCTAGAAATAAATAAAACATTAAAAAAAAATTAAAAAAAAAAAATTCTAAGGGACAATGACTTTCAACCTAAAATTCTTTCCAGAAAAATCAAACCACCAATCAAGTGTAAATATAGAATAAGGACATTTCAGACATGCAAGTGTGAAGTGATCAACTTCCACAGAGCCTCTCTTAGAACCTCCTGGAGGAATAAAACAAGAAAGAGGACATAGAGGATCCTGTCCAGGACAAGGTAAAGGGATCCCCAGAAGGAGTCATATCACAGACCTAGAAGTCAACCCAGAAAAGAGGAGACAGATGGAGGCCGCTGGGAGGGAGGTCTCCAAGGGGAAAAAATTGTAATAAAATAAAAAGGAATATATGTTATAAAAATAATAGATGTTTTGAAATGCTGTCAGAGACTGTGATAATTAGTGATATGTACACAGAAAACGAAGTAGAAAAAAGAAGGCAATTATCAACTAAAAAAAAGATGTACAAGAAAGGAAATATCATTATAGCAGAACTATATGGCTCCGCCATGAACACTATTTACATAGCCAGAACAACTTAAGCATTGAATACCAATGTAACCCAAAGCTGTGATGTAACCATATCAGGAAAACAAAATGGAAGGGATGTACGTGGGGAAGGGACAGGAGGGGAGAAGAGGGGAAGAAGTGCGCCTCTAATCCATGGTAGGACATCAAGGAATAACAACCAAACTGAACAATCAGGAAACAGCACTGTAAGCAGGAACTTACAAATATAACAGCAGTATCAGGAGAAACAGCTAAAAGGGGTGGAACTGACTGTGGCAGACAGAATAATGGCCCCTCAAAGGTGAAGATGTCCATATCCTAATCCCCCGACCCTATAAACATGTTACATGGCAAAGGGGAATCAAGGCTGCCAATGGAATTACGGTGGCTAATCAAGTGAATTAAAGTCGGGACCTTACCCTAGATTATGCAGGTGTGCCCAAAGTAAGCGCAAGTGTCCTTAAAAGTGGAAGAGGGAGGAATAAGGGAGACAGAGGAGGATGGGACTAGGTGAGATGTTCAGAGGGATACAATGGGAAAAGGATTCAACCAGCCACTGCTGGCTCTGAGAGCAGAGGAAGGCGGCCAGGAGCCAAGAAATGTAGGCAGCTTCTAGAAGCTGGAAGACACAGCAAGGAAACAGATTCCTCTCAGAAGGGAATGCAGACCTGTTACCACCTTTATTTTAGCCCAGTGAGAACCTCTTCAGACTTCTAACCTATACAAGCATAACATGAATTTATTTCGCTTCAAGCCACTATGCTGGCGGTAATTTGTTACTGCAGCAAGAGAAAATCACATTCAGTGATTGGCTCTGGGGAGTAATCCTGGAATGGGGAGGGGTGACACAGCGTTTCGCAATAAGCCTTGCTGTGTTACTTGACTTTTAAACTATATGTATGAATATATATATGACTTCGATGTAAATTAAAATTGAATTTCAAAAGAGATGAAACACAGATTTCTTCTTGCCAGATCTCACAATCTGGTAGAAAGGACAGACAGGAACCAGCTACTGCTGAACACAGGAAGGAAAACACCTTTCAGATGTGAGGAGTCTGAAAGGAGAAGGAGTCAGTCAGGCAAAGGGGGAAACGGGCCTTCTGGTGAGAGAACAAACCCTGGTGTGAGCAAGAACCTGGTCTTTGGGGACATGGATGAGGTCTGAATGACGGGGACACTCAGCGGGTCTGGCAGAGCCAGCAGGTAGGACTGGGAACTGGGGGGCTGGGCAGCTCAACAGGTTTGATGCCTGTCCCACTGCCGGCTTCTTTGGCTGGGGTACTAGGGTAAGGGATCTGCTGTGCGTAATT
>NW_027527853.1:3869551-3871884 GCF_008692635.1 Crocuta crocuta | reverse complement strand
TTGGGGGGGGGGGCGCGCCTGGGAGGCTCAGCCGGTTAAGCATCTGACTCTTGATTATTGGCTCAGGTCAAGATCTCACAGTTGTGAGATTGAGCGCCACGTCAGGCTCAGTGCTGAACAAGGAGCCTGCTTGGGATTCTCTCTCTCTACCTCTCTCTCTCTCTCTTAAAATAAATAAAGACTCTAAAAAAATAATAAAAATAAAGTGGGCATGGACAAGTGAAGGCCCAAGAAAAACACAGCATTTTCCTGGACCATCAGTTGTACTCAACAGTAAAACATTTCAAATACTTTTATATTAAAACCAGCAGAGACATATTACAGAGTAGAATAAAAAACTCATGTGAATTTTTAACAGATTAACTAGAGATTTCAAGGCAACTCCTTGCTTGCAAGCCTGGCTTTAGACACTAAACTACCTGCTGACCACTGAGTGCTAAACTTCATCCTCTCTGTAATTAATCTGAGTCAGAAGAAAATTTTAAAGCAGTACAGCATGCATCCATCAAAGCACCTGGGACATCAGACCCACAACCTGTCAGTGGGTGCCTACACTCCCTTGGGTCCCTACCAAGATGAATCAGAAGGCTGAGAAGCATCTCATTCTTTTCCAAAGAGGTCCAGGTCCTGCCACTGACTGTTGGGATAGCTCAGCTGAGGGAAGTGAGGAAAAACTATCACACTGAATTCTTCGATGTACTTACTTGGCCATAAGCCCACCCACCTCCCCGGCTCTAAGCATTACCAGAATCACAGACATGAGCCTCAGCTTCATCATCAGCACCCCTAGCCTTTACAGTAACAGGCCCCTGTTGGAGAATGCATTGCAGACACTCTTTCCATGGAAGGAAGTCAAGAAATAGGGCACATCTCTTGGGAGATGGTGTCCCTTGTGTCCACAATACAGGGGTGGAAACTTTTTCTATTGTTGTAATTGTTTTTGTTATAAAAACAATAATAGCCATGTGACAGTGAGCTGGGGATTTTTAATTTTTCTATAAAGAGCCACTACTGACCACAGAAAAAAAGGGGGCGGGAGGAAGGGGAGGCAGAAATCAATGAAAGGCCACACAGAAAGAAGTAAAAAGCAATTTAATCAGGTTTGGTTTGTTCGTTTTGTGTGTAAAACACATACCCACACATTCAAAAAGAATGAACTCAACTGATTTAAATTAAGAACAGACAATAGTAAATTTTAATAACAGTAAATACATTAAAATACACTACAAAACTACAGTATTGACAGTAAAGAAAGAATGGGGGAAGAGAGTAAGAAGACACGACAGGAGGAGAAAGAAATGTACAGAGGAGGAAGATGTGGGGAAGGCAGAATGGGATGACAAAGACACACACACACACACACACACACACACACACCTAACTAAACATCAAAAGAGGGAACAACTCAAGGATCTACAGAGACATTTCCTAGGCCTGACGAACCAGCCAAAGTCAACTACACCATACAGCCCAGTTGTTGGCTCGGGCTATTATCACCTTTCATCCTTGATTTTGAATGGCTACTGAACCCGTTAACCACTGTTCACAGCTGTTTAACGGCTCGTTGAAACATTCTGTGGCTTAACGCAGATCCCAGGCCAGAAGCTCCCCTCACGTGAGCTACAGTTCAGTGAATCAGCCAGCTCCAAGTCTGCACTCTGAAAAGGGAGTACATGAAATGCTATCTCATAAAACAAAACACCAATGAAAGTCAGAGGAGATAATACTGCTTGAGTTGAAAAGAAATTCCATGGAAAGGTTTGGTTTTGCATGTAAAACAAAACAACTTGGGACTTCAGCAGAACTGGGTCCCACCTCAGCATTCTCCGGCATCACCACCAGCACACCTGACTTCCCACAGGTTGGAGTCCCACCTGCCCCAGTGACTCCAAAGGCCGCAGCTGACCCTAAAACACAGCAGCCTCTACCACACTCTGCAGTCTGCGGGTCAACAGGAGGGATCCCAACCCCAGGCAGGCCTCTCGGTCCATCCACTCCCACATGTGTCTAAGCAGGGCCTCTGCTCACTTACTTCACTCCAAGGGGCTACAGGACTCGAGTCCCCCTTTCAGTGCCATCCCTCTCTCCTCCAAGCTTGGAGTCTGTGTTTTCCCCTTCCCCACCTGACCTGCCTCCAGACTCTCCCTTCTTCAGCCCCTATTTCCTCCTTACTTTGGACTATCCCATTTTAGAATCTCAGAGAAGGAGGGAGTTTAAGAGATAAATCTAGAATACAGAACCTAGATTTTACCCACCTGGGTTCCTGCCCCAGCTTTGCATCTTGCTACCTGTAAGACTTTGGACAAATCACAAAACTCAATCCCACAAATTCC
>NW_027527853.1:3866457-3869240 GCF_008692635.1 Crocuta crocuta | reverse complement strand
CCCGGGGGGGGGGGGGGAGAGCGGGGAGGAGGGGTGAAACCTGGCAATCATAAAGTTTTCTTTCAAAGCTCATGCTCTAAATACCTGAACATTCACCTGTATAGCCATAAAGCCATGAGTGAAACACACACAGGAAGGGAGAACGAATTCTAGAAACTCCCCTCAGCATTCTGCCAATTCAAGTCTCCCCAACCAAACACCCACTCAGAGGGTGGTGTGGGTGCCTCTCACTCAGGGCCATTCTAGCTCTGAATTATTTGCATACAAATAATGAATTGTACTACTCAAAGAAAAGGTGAGTCTGAAGCCATCAGAAGCCTAAATCCTGAAATACTTCTTTCATGCCATTGAGCAATATTGTGAGTTTAACGTCAGTTTAGCAAACAGAATAGAATCTTAAAATGCCCTCACAAACTGTACTTGTGAATCTAAGAACAGTAATACTGTCAGGAGCCCCTGGAAATGGTCTGCTCCAAAGCTTCCACTTTTTTCCAACAAGGACACAGGCTCAGAGAGTAGAAGCCACTAGCTCAAAGCCCAAAGCAGGCTGGTGTCCAGGATCAAAGCCAGCGGTCCTGCCTCTGGCCCAGAGCTTCTCCACCAAAGCTTTTTGGGACCTTCTGTTTCCTTTTACAGAAGCAGATTAAATCCTAAATTACCAGTGAGTGCCCTCTACAGCAAATCTATGTCCATGTCCAAGGAAGGGTCCAGAGCTAAGTTTGAATGGCCATTACCAACACTACCTAATAAAAGCCTTCTTTCCAGAACCCTGCCCATTCATACTCTGCAAAGAAAACCCCAGACTCTGCTATCTATATTCAACTCTATTTTAGGGAGGGGAGAAGAGAGGAGGGCTGAACAGTCCTTTGTTCTACCAGTAAGAAGCATCTGCTCGTCCTTTCCCAGAACTCCTACCTCACCCCCCATTATTCCCAATCCCTTCAGAAAAGTTCACAGGAACTCTCCAACTAGAATGAAAGAGAGCAGGTCAGAGGAAGATGGGGCCGGCAGGGGGTGGGGTAGAAGGAAAGATGACAATATCCTCCCATCTCTTGGCCCTAAAGGGTCGAAAGCATTTCTTTTCAGTTGCTAATTCCCTGCTGGGAAGTCACCAGGGACAGTTCAACTCAGCGCCCTCCAGCTGAGAAATGAGCTCTCTGCAACCCCAGGACAACTACCCCTTTCGAAACCGTCCACTCTAACAGGGCTCTGAGCAAAGGTGTCAACAGACCCACCCTTCCCCGCCATCCCCTTAGGCCAAGAGCCTGAAACAGCAGAGCCTGGCTGGCAAGGAGCTATTTAAGGCAGCATCAAGAGGGTGGGGCAGAAAACTGCTGGCAGCATCCTCTTCCTCCACCCCTCCCTCAAGCCAACACACACACACACACACACACACACACACACACACACACCCCTCTTGTGGGTAGACAGTCATCTAGCTCACCTGTCTCTAAGGGCTGTAGATCTGGAGTGTCCAAATGTCCAGCATATGCTTTCTGTCATTGAGGCTGCTGTCCCCATCTGCTGCCCACCCCCCACCCCCCGCTTATAATCCACCCCCTTCTCCTCAATCAACCACCAAGCTACCTTTCCAATCAAAAACACATAACTGAAATACAGAGGAGCTTGAAAACCAAGGAGAGTGGAGACAGACAAGCCATCCCTGGCCTTCACTTATGAAAAGAAAAGGGGGGGGGGGGGGGGTGATGTCAGAGGCCTGACTGCTAGATAGGTTCCATGATGTCTCTAAATGAACCAGAATTGACAGTGAAATCAATTCTGGCAATTTCAGCAGGTCGGCCCTGTGACAACAGGAGCATCTCAGCGCTCAGTTTAAAACAAAAATCCAAAGACTCAGCCAGAACATGCTGGGAAAACCCAGGGTCTGGATAAAAGGAGCCACGCTCAGTGGGATCCCTTCTGCTTCTATGTAGCAATGTAACAGCGTAATAAATTCTGTCTGCCTGAAGAAAGCATGCACTGGTGAATTTCAAAGCCATCTTACGACAGCGGATGCACGGGGATGCAAAATTCGACAGCACATTCCCCCATGAAATGTACATAATGACTTCAAGCCTCTTTCCCCCTCTTTCTTGAATGGCGCTGCCGCGTTATCAAGGAAGCCACATCGGAAAGCAACCAGGTGGGAGCCGGGGATGCCCGGGGAATTCGGAGAAAGGAGTTGGCTTTCCGTCATATCGGTGATGAGCTGCCTAGCAAGACGCTGCCAGTCACTCTGGGGAAGGAAGGAGCATGGGCGGATGGGCACGCACAGTGCACCAAGACCCACACACGTACCCGCTCATTCAGGCGGGTCCTAGGCCAGACGGATCGTCCTAGCGCCCCTCCCGCCGCCCTCTCCTCCTGGGGGATGCTGATAAATGAACACACCTGCGATGCCTCCATCCTGCCGCTCGCTCCCTCCTTCTTCCTCTGGCTGCTGCAGAGGAGCCCCTCCTCGGTAGTTTCACTTTACAGCGCAAACCCACCCGGGCTTTGATGTCTCCTCCACCCACCCATATTGCAGCCAGCCTGAGGCAGGCGGACGTTCTCTCCTAGCAGAGGCCATGATCGCACGTACCCCCACCCACAAAAAAATAAAACAAAACCTGAATCCCGGGAAGCCCCGCACCCTGGGGAACTTTCCTTGAGAGACTGGGGATCCACCCAACAGGAAGGAAGGAAGGTTCGGTCGAGGGGGACCACGGGGGATGCTCTCGGGGTGGGCGTCCCCCAAGTCCTTCCAACAGCTGGCCCTTTAAACGCGCCTCCTCCTAGCGCGG
>NW_027527853.1:3865710-3865904 GCF_008692635.1 Crocuta crocuta | reverse complement strand
CCACTCGCACTACACGCTGCAGTTGGCCCCGCTCTGTTTTTCTGGGACTCGCCGCTGACTTCACCGACACCTCGCCGCCGGCCAATGGGCTGAAGCGGCCGCCCCCTCATTAGCATGCGTCTGGAACCGTCCACTCCGGCAGCGGCCGGGCAGGGGGCGGGGCCAGGGGGCGGGGCCCGGCTCGGCCCTGACAG
>NW_027527853.1:3849858-3865460 GCF_008692635.1 Crocuta crocuta | reverse complement strand
GAGGCGCCCCGCCGCCCCGCCCCGAGGCATTGTGAGCTGAGAGCGCGGGCCCGCGGATATTCGGCGACTCCGCGCGCGCGGTCCCAGTAACCCTTTCAGTCCTGGTCGGCCGCTGGCTGGGCCCGAGGCTTGCCCCTCGCGCCCTCTGGTCCTTCAGAGGGCTCGCCTGCGGGGAGCTGGGAAGGAACCTAGGGCATAAAAATGAAAGCTAACATGTTTTGAGTGCATATGTTGCTTAACCCCTGTGCCTAGTTTGCTCATCTGTAAAATGGTATAACAGTAGGATGTAGTGAAGATTAACATAGTTAACATGTCAGCATTTATATCAGTGCCTGGCCGACGTGCTACATGAATGTTTGCTACTGTCATAATTATACTCGGTACCAACCCATGTGCTTAATGCTTCCTGGATATTTTCTCATTTGATCCTCAGAGTCTTATAAAAGAGGCACTGTCACTAATCCCTATTTTTACAAGTGGGAAAACTGTTGACATTTAAGTGGCTTGCTCACGGTCACACAGAAAGCATGGCAATCAGGATTTGATCCCAGGCTCTGAGATTTCATTCATACAACACAGTTTCAGGGGCTCCATGACAGGCATGTGCTGGGCCCTGGGGTTACCGCAGAAAACAGTGAAGCTTGCCCTCATGAAGTGAAAATATAAATTTTTTATTTTTTATTTTTATTTTTTCCAAATGAAAAAATAAAATCCTCTGCAATGTGAAAATAGAGTGAACAGAATAAAACAGGGTAATGTGCAAGTGAAGAGAAGGGTACTTTGTTAGATTGAGTCCAGAGCTAAACTCTAGCCATACCATCCTGACTTCTTCCAGTACCTGCTCCCTCCCCAGTGCTACAGAAAAGGAATCAGAGGGGGGTGCCTGGGTGACTCAGTCCGTTAAGCATCCAACTTCAGCTCAGGTCATGATCTCCCGGTTTGTGGGTTTGAGCCCCATGTCTTCGAACTCTGTGTTGACAGCTAGCTCAGAGCCTGGAAACTGTCTTTGGATTCTGTGACTCCCTCTCTCTCTGACCCTCCTCTGTTCATGCTGTTTCTATCTCTCTCTCTCAAAAAAATAAATAAAACATTAAAAAATGTTTTAGAAAAGGAATCAGAGAGAGGAAGCTGCCTGCCCAAGGTCTCAGGGCCAGCAAACAGCCATGCCTAAAGGCCAACATCCCTAGGAGATCCCTAAAGGTAGAATAGTCATTCTTCGGGCTGAACAAAACTGACTTTGCCAGCCGCCCTTGGCAAGGATCTTCAGCCAAAGCACGTTCCCAGTTAACAAGCTGTGCGTGGTGAGGTAAAGGCAGGCCTTAATGACTGCACGGGCTGATGGGAAATACATCTGCTAAGGTTCTTAGATGTCGAAGAACAGTGACGCGTTTTTGCTGAGCACCGGCTGTCCTGTGTAAAGAAAAAAACATTAGAACACTCCTAGCCACCTGGGATCTTACTGTACAACTGAGGAGACAAGACACCCAGGAAACCACTCAATCCGGGGAGCTCCCAACCCATGTCTCCTTCCACTTTCACCTCATCCTGCTGCTTTGCAAAGACTAGACTAGGAAGCAGGCTTCCCAGGCTGTACATTAGCTTACCCCATGATCTAGGCAAGGTAGTTCCTTCTGGGCCCGTAAAGTAATAAAATGACTTCTAATCAGGCACAGCTAGTCTGCTATGCACTATTCTGTACTTGCACTGAGAGTTTTACACGCATTAACTCACACCACACAACAACCCCAGGGGAGAGTTACAGTATAACCATATGACAGAATGCCATACAGCCATGAAAAATGAAAAAGTACAGTGACACTGACACATGAAGATGTACATAATACTTCATGACTGAATAGAAAAGTAGTTTCTATTTTTTATTTTTTTAATGTTTATTTATTTTTGAGAGAGAACGACAGAACATGAGCAGGGGAGGGGCAGAGAGAGAGGGAGACACAGAATTCAAAGCAGGCTCCAGGCTCGGAGCTGTCAGCACACAGCCGGACACCAGGCTTGAACTCCTGAACCATGAGAGCATGACCTGAGCCAAAGTTGGATGCTTAACCAACTGAGCCACCAAGGTGTCCCAGGTTGAAGACTAATTAATACTGTAATCCCATCAGAAATATTTCTGATGGGATTATAAATTGTTTGGGTTTTTTTGCTCATCTATATTTTTCTGATTTTTTCCTTCATAAACATCTACTAAATTGTTTAATTAAAATAAAACAAGGGGCGCCTGGGTGGTTCAGTTGGTTAAGTGCTCAACTCTTGATTTCAGCTCAGGTCATGATCTCAGGGTTGTGAAATTGAGCCCCACACCAAGTGTGGAGCCTGTTTAAGATTCTCTCTCTCCCTCTACCACTTGTGCTCACTCTTTCTCTCTAAAAAAAAAAAAAAAAAAAAAACCAAAAACAAACAAAAAAGATTCTCTCCCCCTCTGCCCCTCCCTGCTCATGCACATGTGCTCTCTCTCTAAATAAAATAATTTAAAAATGAAAAACCAGGGGCACCTGGGTGGCTCAGTCAGTTAAGCGTCCGACCTCGACTCAGGTCATGATCTCGCTGTTCGTGGGTTCGAGCCCCGCGTCGGGCTCTGTGCTGACAGCTCAGAGCCTGGAACCTGCTTCAGATTCTGCATCTGCCTCTCTCTCTGCCCCTCCCCCGCTCATGCTGTGTGTCTTTCTTTCAAAAAATGAATAAATGTCAAAAAAATAAAAAATAAATAAAAGTGAAAAACCAGACTCTACCTGTGGAAGTTTTATCTATAGGCAAGGTGATCCCTATAAGTGGGAAAGTGTCTTGAGGAAATCTTGTGGTCTAAGTCTTTGAGTCATCCCTCAGATATTGAACTTTACTGGTTCCAGTCTGTGTGTGTGTGTAAGTTTATTTTTGAGAGAGAGAGAAACAGAGCACAAGTGGGGGAGGAGCAGAGAGGGAGACACAGATCCCAAGCAGGCTCCAGCCTCTGCACTGACAGCACAGAGCCCTACGTGGGGCTTGAACTCACGAACCGCATTACCACCATTTGTTTATCCCTTCATCAGTTGATAGACATTTGGATTGTTTCCACTTTTTGTTTATTATGAATAATGCCGTTATGAACATTTTTTTGTGTCAGCATATGTTTTCAGTTCTGTTGGGTATATACCCAGGAGTGGAATTGCTGGGCCATATGGTAACTCTGTGTTTAACTTTTTCTTTTTAATGTTTATTTATTTTTGAGAGAGAGAGAGAATGAGAGAGAGAAATGGAGCCTGGATGGGGGAGGGGCAGAGAGAGTGAGGCAAAAAATCCAAACAAGGCTCCCTGCTCAGCGAGGAGCTTGTTGAAGGGCTCCATCTCATGACTGTGAGATCATGATCTGAGCCAAAATCAAGAGTCAGATGCTTAACTGACTGAGCCACCCAGGTGCCCCTTGATATAACATTTTTAAAAACATTTTTAAAATTTTATTTATTTTTGAGAGAGAGACAGAGCATGAGCAGGGGAGAGGCAGAGAGAGAGGGAGACACAGAATCTGAAGCAGGTTCCAGGCTCTGAGCTGTCAGCACAGAGCCCAAAGTCAGCCCAAAGTCATGCTTAACTGACTGAGCAACCCAGGCACTCCCCTGTTTAATATTTTGAGGACTGCCAGATTTACTTGAGTTAGGTTTCTGCTATTTTATTTATTTATTTATTTTTTAAGTTTTATTTATTTCTGAGAGAGACAGACAGCATGAGCAGGGGAGAGGCAGAGAGAGAGGGAGACACAGAATCTGAAGCAGGTTCCAGGCTCTGAGCTGTCAGCACAGAGCCCGATGCGGGGCTCGAACCTGTGAATCATGAGATCATGACCTGAGCTGATGTTGGACACTTAACTGAATAAGCCACACAGGCGCCCCAGGTTTCTGTTATTTTAACTGGCAGAGGCCAATACACCTTGCTGAATGAAAGGCCCGGGCCCCTTTATTTATGTGTGTATTATTACTTTATGTATTTCTATAAAATTTTTCTCAGGATAAGTATACTACTAATCATTTCAGATAGTGTTGAAAATACAGAAAACCTATGATAACCATCCATATCCCTACTGCTTGAAGCTTCCACTATCCCCACTCAGCTTTTTTCCTTTAAATCTTTTTTTTTCCCTTCTGTATACTTTTTATGAAGCAATGTCATGTTGTATGTTGAGTTTTAGTACATTTTGTATTTTGTATTTTACATTCTACTTTTCTCTCTGATCCTTATGTTGTAAGGAGTTCAGCATTCATTGCTTTATAAGCCAGTCTTCAAATTTATTGATGCGTTTCTTTTTAAAATGTTATCTTTATTCTGCTTACCTTTGGAGGGGGTCTGAGGTGACAGAGAGAGAGGCATTTGGGGAGGGAGATACCAAGGTGGATACATGAGCAAGAAAGAAAAACAAGGGCAGGGATGACCCTTGTTTGCTTTCTAATAGCCCCATATTTTATCTTGCCCAGTTGCAGAGAAAACTGAAGGCACGGCTGCCTTTGTGGCCTTGGACCAGGTCTCTAGTCTCTTTTCCTGGCAGCAAAGCCTACAGCGACTGCCGCTGTTCATTCGCTCCTGCCCCTGAGGCTGAGCCAGGCTGGCTTCTGCAGGCTGCAATTCAAGATGGCCAATTCGCAATCCTAGCAAAATCAATCTATTGGAAACTAATGAGGCACAAATAGTTCATGCACTTTGAGGCTGATCTGCCAAATGAGATAAACAGGGCTCAATAAGCAGGGAAAATCAATGATGCAAAAGTGCATTTCAACCTCCCGTTATTTCCCCCTGGGATGACCACGACATCACATTCTATTGTTTTGATGCTTCTGTGGCAATTCTTGTCTAAGCTTCTGTAGGCCAGGCCAGGAGAGCTCCCTCACCCAGGGTTTCATGTGTGCAGGGGTTGATAGACGCCAGGATCTGGTGGCTATGACAGAAAGGCCTGGGCAGTCAATATGGGAGAAATGAGGACTTCCAGTTTTGTAAGCAAACACTAATCTCTGTGTTTCCAAGTCGCCCCCTCTAACAGGTGATATAATTAGCAAGGAACATAATTATGAACTCTCTGAGAGAGCAAATCACAAAAGTGTTGTGTTAGTAATTCACCTTTATAAAACACAAACTATAGAGTAATGTTTTTAATATCCCATCATCTTGTGCCACCAAATTTATTTTTCCTTAAATATTCTACTGGTAAGATATGATCATTGTGGGGGCACCTGTTGGCTCAGTTGGTTAAGCGTCTGAGTTTGGCTCAGGTCATTATCTCATAGCTTGTAAGTTCGAAGCTCTGTGCTGACAGCTCAGAGCCTGGAGGCCACTTTGGATTCTGTGTGTGTGTGTCTCTCTCTGCTCCTGCCCTGCTCACACTCTGTCTCTGTCTCTGTCTCAAAAATAAATAAACATTAAAAAAATTTTTTTTAAGATATGATCATTGTGAAAAATTTAGAAACTCTTGATGAGCAAGAATAAAAAATTTAAAACATCTCTTTTACAATTGTATGTATATCTTGCCAAATTTCCTTTCACACAGAATTGTTTAAAAAAAATAAGACCATGTAACATATGTCTGTTTTATAACCTGCTTTTTAAAAAATTGTATGGGGCCCCTCGGTGGCTCAGTCAGTTAAGCATCTGGCTCTGATTTTTGGCTCAGGTCATGGTCTTGCAATTCAGGAGTTTGAACCCCGTGTTGGGCTCTGCACTGGCAATGCATAACCTGCTTGAGATTCTCTCTCTCCCTCTCTCTTCACCCCTCCCCCACTCACACTCTTTCTTTCTCTTAAAATAAATAAACTTTAAAAATTATAATATATTGTAGTTGCTTACTCTAAAATGCCCTTTTCCAGTGTCATGATGTCACTTGGGAGGGCCAGGCCCCCACTGCTGTCCTGTTCGTTTGGAAGTCCACTTTGTCCTTGAGAGGACTGACTGGAATGGTTTGGGTCAGGGAAGTGGGGAAGGAAATAGGTAACGCAAAGTCTGATTCCAGACTAGGAGTGTCCTGCAGGAACTGGGGTCCAGGCAAGGAGCTGAGTGTGATGGCTTCACTAGTCAGCGAGCTCCAAGGCAACTACTAGAGATAAACAACAGCCCATTTCCCCTGCAGGGTCAGCAGGTTAAACCCAAGGGTGGTCAGAAAACTGAGGACATAGGTTAACACCTAAAACTGAGTCTGACCAAGGAGGCTAAGGGTGAGACCATTCCAGGGTTGGAGAACCTGTGGATAAACTGAAGTAGTTGACTCTCTCCTTGTGAGCAAAGGCTGCATCAATATACACCAGCCTCAGTGCCCACCAGAGTGCAAATTCAGCAACTATTTGTTAATTTTTTTTTAACTTTTTTTTTTTATTTATTTCTAGGAGAGAGAGAGAGAGACAGCGTGAGCAGAGGAGGGTCAGAGAGAGAGGGAGTCACAAACTGAAACAGGCTCCAGGCTCTGAGCTGGCAGTCAGCACAGAGCCCGACGCGGGGCTCGAACCCACGATCCACGAGATCATGACCTAAGCGAAAGTCGGACGCTTAACCGACTAAGCCACCCAGGCGCCCCAGCAACTATTTGTTAAATAAGAGAGTGATGTTTTTCCTTCCTAATCATGCTTCTGGTGTTAGCTTAGATATTCCCTCCTCTGGAGAACAGATGAAAATGGGAATGTCAGTCCAGCCTGAGGATCATCAGAGATTGTCAAGTACAAGACATGTGAGAAGAGAACAGAGTCTAGGAATGTGAGCAGGTTTTGGCTCAAGGCTAGAGAACAGTGGCCTTGTAAGCCAAGCTCGTGATTTTCAATTTGATTAGCCAGTATGGAGTCACCAAACGTTTTTAAATAAGGGAGTGGTGTGACAGAGGTGGCATGTAAGAACAACCTGTCTGGTGGCAGCGGCAAGGTGAGTTAGCGCCACCAAAGGCCAGAGCAACCAGTTGAGAAGTGACTGTAATAGTCTGGATATTAAGTAATGAGAACTAGCACTAGGGAGGTGACTATGGGAATGGAAAGGAAGAGACGTTTCATTCATTTACTCATTCATTCATTTGACAAATATTTACTAACCACTGAGAGCCAGAAATTGACTATCTGCTAGGCACAAAGTAGCCAAGGTGATCCCTTAGATGACTGGTATCACCATGCTGGCATTAAGAGAAATAGAGAAGTCAGAAGAAGGACCTAGTGTGGACATCTAAGAAATAATTCTGATTTCAGTTTGATGACACAGTAGGACAGAAAGATGGAACTATCTAGTAGGCAGGTGGAAATGTCGGACTTGAGCTGGAGACGGCAGTGAAGGCGGAAGGTGGACACGTGGGTGCCTCTGTGAAGAGAAGGGCTGCAAAACTATGGGAGTACTGTGACTGAGGAAGGTCTGAACTGGCCTGCCTGAGCTCCATCCCAAGCTCAGAGCAGAGAAAGAACACTACAGACCTGGTCCAAACCTGCTGCCTCTCTCCTGTGATTCCTGACACTATGGCCCCATCATATATGTTGATTGAGTTTTCAGAAGTCAATTATTTAAAGCCTCTAATCAGACTCCTGTTTCACCTCTGGCTCAAAGAGTGTTCTTCCCTTCCTGGCTAGGAAAGGGTGTGCCACAGCCAGATGGTAAACTGTGAGCAGAAATAAACTCTCTTCACATGTAGCAAGTATATTTATATCGAATCCTATAATATCACTGCAGGCATAATTATAGCCAATCCTATAATTGCGTTGTGGGTATCAGGCACCAAAAACCAACCAAATGTGCTGTGGAGACCAGGAAGACAGGGCTGTTGGGAGGGGGTGTGCCGGACCAGCTGCTGGCCCTTGAGATGAATGGATAAAAACAGGGCAGGGCTGTTTACAGATCACCAGGGGCTCTGCCAGCAGAGGTGGGAGGGAGATAAAAACTCCACGGGACACACAGCTCACATTTCTCTCTCAGTAATACAGCATGTTTTTAGTCTTATTTCTTAAAAAAAAAAAAAAAACAACCACACACATACAATACTTACTATATAAAGTTTAGGAAAAAGACAAATTATCCATAATCCCACAATCCCAAAGTAGCATCGTTAATTCTTTTATATTTGTCATTGCAGTGTTTTATTTTGTATGCATGTGTTTTGTGTTATACTGTAAATAATGTTTTATATCTTGTATTTCTCACATAAATCATGAGTACTTTCCTATATCATTAAGGTATATTCCAAAGCATTGTTTTAAAACTTCTTATTGTGACATATTCCCATGATGGAATAGTATAAAGCTGTTAAAATGGAGAAACTAGAGCTTCATATAAAGACAAATAATTCTTAATATAAGATTAATGAAAAGGAGTGCTTGCTTCGGCAGCACATATACTAAAAAATATTAATGAAAAGGTAATTTTCAGAATCAGATATACAATTCAATTTTTGAGAAATAAAAGATCAAAGACAATATTAATGTTGATAATAACATTTATCAACATGTTAGTGTTGATAAACATGTAAGAAGTATAGAAAAATAAATGGAAGGAATTTTCTCTGGAGAGGGAGGCTAGGGGTTGAAATTAGGACAGATATAAAGAGGCTTTAATTGTTTCTACAATCTGTCATTTATTTGAAAAATGATCTAAAAACAAACATGGCAGAATCTTAAGACATTAAGTCTGTGTGGTGATTAAAACTGTGCTCATTATCATCTCTATTTTTCTGCACGAGTAGAATAGGGTTTTGTTTTAATTATCAGACTTTATTTTTTTTAATGTTTATTTATTTTGAGAGAGAGTGCATGCACACGCATGAACAGAGGAGGGACAGAGAGAGAGGAAGCGAGAGAGAGAATCCCAAGCAGGCTCTGTGCTGTCAGTGCAGAGCCTGACATGGGGTTTCAAACCCAGGAACCATGAGATCATGACCTGAGCCAAAATCAAGAGTCAGACACTTAACTGACTGAGCCACCCAGGAGCCCTAACCCTAGATTTTATTTTTTTAGAGCAGTTTTAGGTTCACAGAGAAGTGAAGCAGAAAGAATTGGGAGTTCTTCTGTACATTCTTACCCTTCTCCCAACATGCACACGGTCTCCATTAGGAACATCTTGCCTGAATGCAGTGCCTTTGTTACAGATGAACCGGTATTCATATGTTATTAACTAAAATCCATAATTTATGTAAGGGTCCATTCTTTGTGTTGTCTATTTTATAGGCTTTAACAAATGTATAATGACATGTATCCATCTTACGATAGCATACAGAGCAGTTTCACTGCCCTAAAAATCCTGGGCTCCACCTATTCATTCATTCCTCACTCTTCCCTCCCTCCGCCCAAGGTCCTGGCAACCACTGATCTTTCCCTCATAGTTTTGCCTTTCCAGAATGCCATATAGTTGGAGTCTATGGCAAAGGATGTATGGCCTTTGAAGATAGGGTTCTAAAAGAATTATTTTTATTTATTTATTGTAATGATTATTCATTTTTGAGACAGAGAGGGAGAGCACAAGCAGAGAAGGTGGAGAGAGAGAGACACACACAGAATCTGAAGCAGGCTCCAAGCTCCGAGCTGGCAGCACAGAGGCCAACTCGGGGCTCAAACTCACAAACCGTGAGATGGTGACCTGAGCCGAAGTCGGACACTTAACCAGCTAAGCCACCCAGGCGCCCCTGAATGAATTATTTTTAAATCAAACACTGAAAGCCAACCACAGTAAAGAAAACAAAACCCCCCACGAATTTCACTATTTTGAGGTAATCACTATTATCCAGGAATACCATGTATCTTTTTCATGTAAATAGCCTCATCGTATCCAAACAATATATTATGAAACCCATGTAATTCAGAATTCTTTTTAAGCTTTCAGCAATGTTTCCTGGCATGAAATATTCGGTCAGTGCACTAACCAATCCTTTACTGTTTTCATCTGTGGCAGGAAACTCTTCTGGCCTTGGAGGGCCCCTCAAACTAGAAAAGGCCCTTGAAGTCTCTCCAGAGAAATAGGAATAGTCAGCCTTCTAGATATGTGTCACCTGGCAACATGCTTGACATTAACTGGGAGTTCCCTGCAGTCAAAGACAATGTTTGCCAATGTTCCTCCACTCATCACAAACTTAGAGTCTAGCACAGAGCAAGACTTGGTGACCATGGGTTGAATGGATCTGAAGTGCCCCTAATTAAGTTATTTTGGGGTCATCTCGAAGGAAATTCCTAAACCACAGAGGGAGCAAACTTCTTCAAGAGCTTGCATTATTTGCTAGTCACCTAAGAATGGGATCAGGGAGCCCTGCTTTGCAGAGCAGAGCTAGACAGGTGCCATGAGGAACTGGGTCGCTGGGGTTGGGTGGGAACAGAGAGCAGTGGGTGCGTCTGCCGAGAAGCTCTGGAGGGCGTGGGTGAGAACCAGCCCTGCTGCTCTGGGGCTCAACTCCACCGGGAGTGAATGCAGTTTTGTACAGGAGGAGGAAGGCTCAGGCTCCAACTCTTCTTCAGTTGGTTCCGTCACACCAGTGAGAACCTGGGGCATGGCATGGGACTTCTGGTTCCATCCCATTTCAGCCACTTTGGGACTATTTGGTTCTGGACAAGTGGCTAAGGTGATGATCATGACTGCTTCAGCCCCCAAAGGCACTACAAGAGCTCTGCCTGGAAGAGCTGTTAGAAGAGGTTATACATGCAAAGGACTAGCCAAACCACGTGGCACTTAGCAAGAGCTCAGTAAATCAGAGGAATGACAACAACAGCTTAGCATCTGTTCTGTAAAAACTCAAGGTGATCAGCCAGCAAGAGCATGAGAGAGCCAACCTAGAAGGCCAGCTAACACTTTCTTCTGAGACTGAGGCCCAGCCCACTTCACAAGGCCAAGTACGGTGTAGATTCAAGTGGGTGGGACCACAGAAGCAGGGAATGGAAACCCTCTATTAGATGACTCAAAAGAAATTTGGGGTGCTTTGCTGATTTTTGCAAGTGGAATCTGAGGAGGTTCGATGATTTTTCCAAACTACGTGCAAGTCTGTGTGTGTTTCCTGTGTTCTTATGTTTACTCTCAGGTGTACCGTCCCCAGCTGCTACCTTCAATGCTCAATCTGGCCACTGTGGATGTATTTTCAAGTGGATACATGGCCTTTTGAGTCATCTAATTCTACCTCCCGTTGAACAAGGAGATTTCTATCCATAATATTCCTACATATCTCTAGGAGACACTCTGGATTCCCCCCTTTCTCTCAGTCATTTCTAAGCAAACCTTATCAATTCCATCTTCAAACTGATTTTAGATCCCTCCTCTTCCCACTATTGCCATTGCCACCTTGCTAGAGCAAACTTTCTCCAGCCCTCGCCTAGACCACTAGCCCCAACTGGCCTCCTTATACCCACACTTCCAACCTCCCAGTCCCTTCTCCCTCAGGAACCAGGATACTTTTTATTTATTTTTATTAAGTTTTAAATTGTATTTATTTTTTTATTTAGAGAGAGAGAGAGCATGAGCTAGGGAGGGGCAGAGAGAGAGGGAGGAGAGAGAATCCCAAGCAGGCTCTGCACTGTCAGCATGGAGCCTGATGCAGGGCTCAAACTCACGAACTATGAGATCGTGACCTACGCTGACATCAAGAATCAGTTGCTTAACAAACTGAGCACCAAGGGGCCCAAAGGATACTTTTTATAAGTGTAAATCCAACCATGACTCTCTCCCTAGGTTGAGTTCCCAGAAGCACGCCCTGAGATAAGGATTCATAAGCAAGTATTTTTGTTAAGAAGTGCTCCAGGAGGAGCCAGTAAGGGAGTGGGGGAAGCTGAACAGGGAAGCACGAGACACCAAGCAAAGAAGCAGCCTGGAAGCCTGCATGCATCCGGAACTTTGTTTCTGCTAAAGACAAGGGCTGGGCTTTCAAACTCCTACTCTACTAGCTGAGTCCAGAGCCAAGGAGGGTTCGGAGGAGCTCTCTGCGTATGTGGGCCAAGAGCTTCAGTGATGCAAGGGTTATCTCTGGAACTAAGTTGCAAGAACTGGTCCTTTTAGCAAAAGTGCATAGAAGTTGGGAGACTAGCACACAGAAAGCATGACAGGGATGCTTGGCAGAGTACCAACTGGGTCCACTCCAGTTCCTTCCTTTAGTTCCTATCTCAGGCCCTCGTTCATCTCCTTCCTAACACACACCATGCCCTATAAGTAGTTTATATAATTTTTAGACTCTCTATACTTGTTTATTGTCTGTTCTCCCCACTAAAATGAAATCTCTGGAGTGTAGGGTGTATGTTTGTCTCGTGGCCTTTTGTACCCCAGTCTCTACAATAGAGATGGCACACTGTGGAGCCTCCACAAAAATTTGTTTGAGTAGATGAATGAATGATGGGAACTTGGTTTGGACACCTTCAGGAATGGGGAGCTTCTATAGCACAAAGCAGCTCATCCCACTTCCAGAATGCCTTAACAGAAAGTCTGCTTCCCTGTCACAGTAATGGGTCTCCTCCCTGGACCAACTCAGGAGATCATTGCCTCTGCCACGTCAGTTCCTTAAATATCCAATGACCCACCTTTCTCACTTTCTCACTTCTAGACTAATCAATCCAGCTCCTCTAAAGTTTCCTCATATAATATGGATTTTAGAGGGTTGGCATCCATAATTTTACTAGTCTGAGAAAATTCTTTTTATGTACCTACACAATGCATAGCCATCTGTCCCATACACACTGAATACACCCAATCTTGGAAGGCAAATTGGGTGAAGCCAGATAAGAATTTGGAGGAGTGAAACTGAAGATTACCCAGCCAGGGCTCCAGAATCAGCAGACTCAGGTTTGAATCCCAGATCCACTTATTGTTAAATGACTGATCTTGAGCAAAACACTTACTTTCTCTAAACCCCAGTTTCTTCACCCGTCTAATGGTAAGAATAAGAGCACCTACATGACAGAGTGGGAATAAGGATTAAACTAATAAAACAACAGGTGCTAACCACTTAGCAGAGCACCTGGCACATGTTTCAGGCCTGCAAGCGTCCCCAGACTTTACCTCTGATCCAATAGCTCTCCTTTTTCCCGGTCAAATCCTTCTGCTAACCCGGCTCCATCTCAGACACCTCTGTGCTCCTTCAGTCATGATGAGGCTCGCAGATCCTGCATTCAGATGTTTTTCTGGCCATTTTCTCCTACTTGCTCTCCACTTCTGGGTTCTACTTCTACCCCTTGCTGCTCACCTATGTCCACCACATAGCCATGTCCCTTTCCTTCCTATTTGTCCTTCTTGCTCCCTTAATTCTTTCTTGCTTTTTGTATTTTCCCACACCTTTATGTCATGGAAACTCTAGCCAGAAAGTCATTGTTCTTCTTTTCCTCCTCCTCCTCCTCCTCTTTCTTCTTTTTTTCCATTTTCTATTCTGCCTCCTACCTGGGTTCCAATGAACCAAGAGGAAATGATCAACCTGGTGACACTTAAATCAGTACATGCCACTTCTCTCACCACATAGTTATTTTAAGCTATAGGCCATTTTTTATTTGCTCCTTGGCACAGACTGAGTGGTAAAAACCAAGGCTGAATGAGGAGACAGCAGCAGCAAGGGCAGAGGAGAAACAGGAAGCCGTCTTTCCCCCTCACCTATGCACATGCTTCTCATTCTTTTGCTTGCCCACTGCATTAGTATACTCCAGTGATAGTTATTTGTCTTGTTTTTGACTTTAATGGAAATTCGTCTAATGTTTTGCCATTATTTATGAGCTCCCTCTCCCAAAGGCTTTGTGCTAAATAGCTTTTAGCCAATGGGAAGAGTTCTCTTCTATGTCTAATTTGCTAAGCTTACGTGATATGTCATTGCGGTTACAAGGCTTGAGTTTCAAGGTTGGAAGTGGAGCACTGAAAACCAGGGAAGTAGGGTGATAAGTAGGTTGGCTTGGGGAAGTATCCTGAGCACATCAGAAGAAAGAATTGAGGCCAAGGGAGCAGGCTGGGGGACAACGCAGCATCTTGTTTGGAGGGACTGTCACAGTACTGACAAGGCTCCTCACACTTGCTCTCAAACTAACTGTGATACTGTGATTCACAGACTCTACCAGACCCTTGAGAGTAGCAATGACAGAACGTGGCTCCAGTTATAGTTCTCATTTCTTCTTTTATTAATTTAAATAAGCAATCCTGGATTTTCAAGAAGCCTTTGGAGCTTCTTGAATTGGAGCAGATAACCGAAACTTCATCCCTTTCCACGTGAAAGCTTTTTGGAGGTGGATCTGATTCTGGTTTTCCATTCCAATCAGTTGTGGTGAAAGCTGCTTTTTGTTCCTGCTGTGGGCAGATCAAGCCTCTTTTCCCCCCCTGATGGAAATTCAGGAAGGAAACCAAATAATTCCCAACAGAGACAAGAGCTCACCACAGTACCATCCAAAAGGGCTTTTAAAGATTTCAATCTTGCATGTGAGAACATTGGCAACCAAGGTTGGTTGCTCACTCTACACTGTCAGCTTGACAGAGATGTGGTTCTGCCATTTTGAACAGGAAAACTTTGTTTGATGAAGAAGACGTTGTAATCGAAACATGGCTGAGGTGCACTTTAACATGGAAAAGCTTCAGTGAAAGTGTTTGTGACAAACATCCAAATTAAGTACTAAACATTCATAGATATTTCTCAATAAACCAACCTGAACAATCTGGGGAATCGGTGTAAGGAAGGGACATTCTAAGCCAAATTGTACAGTGTGGTATTTACTGATAGCTATTCTCTTCCTATTATATGGTGGCTTTGTTTTGTTTTATTTTTACCATGATGAATGGAAAATTTGTCAATCTACTCCTGGATCACCAAGTGTTGACTGCTTGACTTCTCTAATTAGTTTCACTCTTAACTGAAGAGAGGTGAGGAAAGTCAGTACTTATCAACCTGTCATAAAGGGAAAATTTTAAACCAACTGGTACTGTGTCAGAAAGTTTTAGAATAGTCACAGAAGATGGCAAGTAAATAAACTCTGAGGAAAAGTTGAAGGAACTGGCATATCTCAGCCTTAAAAAGAGAAGGTAACAGGCTAATATAGTGACTGTTTCTACTACAGTAAATTAGATCATTGACACACTCCCAAAACACCTTCTGTGCTCAGCTGACAAGGGTGCACTGGAAAAAGCAATGGACTTAGCTTAGAAGAACAAGCCTCCAGTCCCATTTCCACTTAAAGGTGACCTTGGCAGTTTCCTTGTCTTCCTCAGTTTCTACCTCTGTCAAATTAGAAAGTTGGACCACTTTGGGGGTCCTAGCCAAGCCTTCCTTTAAATCTCTCCAAAAGAAAAATGTTTGAACATTTCAAACCATTCCAAAGATATAGTACTTTTAAATTCTTACATAATAAACACACTTATTTAGTGATCAGAATCATTCAAACATGAAGCTCACCAGGAAAAAGAATAATAAAAGAGGTGGTTGGTGATAAGAGTTTGGAAACCAGGCTGTAGGACACTCTAGTGGAGGGACCATGCCTGCTTCACCTTAGAGACCTTAGGAGCCAGCACAGCACCCCCTAAAGTGCTCATTAAGTTTCAATCATATGCAAATACAGAGAGAGAGTAAACTACTGCGTACCCATCACTCAACTCCAAGAATCTTTCCTCATGGCCAACCTAGCTTTTTTATGCTCCTACCCAAGTGACTTCTTCCTCTCTCTCTCTCTCTTTTTTTTTTTTTTTTG
>NW_027527853.1:3839479-3849530 GCF_008692635.1 Crocuta crocuta | reverse complement strand
TTTTTTTTTTTTTTTTTTTTTGAGAGAGAGAGAGACAGAGGGGGAGGGAAGTGTAGAGATAGAGGGAGAGAGAATCCTAAGCAGGTTTCACTCTCAGGCGGAGCCCAAGGTAGGGCTTGATCTCATGACTGTGAGATCATGACCTGAGCTGAAATCAAGAGTTGCTTAACCGACTGAGCCCCCCCCCAGGAACACACCCCTCCAACTGATTTCACCCACAAACATTTCAATGTGTCACTTGAAAGAAGTATTTTGTAAATACAATATCATCATACCTAAAATAAATAGCATATAATGTCAATTCTATCTTCAAATTCCTCTGATTGTGTCCTAAAACATTTTTTTAATGTTTACTTATTTTTGAGAGACCGCAAGCAGGGGAAGGGCAGAAAGAGAGGGACAGAGGATGAAGCGGGCTCTGCACTGAGACAGCAAGCCTGATGTGGGGCANTTTTTTTTTTTTTTGAGAGAGAGAGAGACAGAGGGGGAGGGAAGTGTAGAGATAGAGGGAGAGAGAATCCTAAGCAGGTTTCACTCTCAGGCGGAGCCCAAGGTAGGGCTTGATCTCATGACTGTGAGATCATGACCTGAGCTGAAATCAAGAGTTGCTTAACCGACTGAGCCCCCCCCAGGAACACACCCCTCCAACTGATTTCTAAACACCTTCACATTATTTTGATGTAAGTTCTAGACATCATGTCATTTCACCCACAAACATTTCAATGTGTCACTTGAAAGAAGTATTTTGTAAATACAATATCATCATACCTAAAATAAATAGCATATAATGTCAATTCTATCTTCAAATTCCTCTGATTGTGTCCTAAAACATTTTTTTAATGTTTACTTATTTTTGAGAGACCGCAAGCAGGGGAAGGGCAGAAAGAGAGGGACAGAGGATGAAGCGGGCTCTGCACTGAGACAGCAAGCCTGATGTGGGGCACATGAACCTTGAGATCATGACCTGAACCAAAGTCAGATGCTCAACTGACTGAGCCACCCAGCTCCACTCTAAGATTTTTTAAAAAGATTTAAGCTCTAAAGGTTGCAATTGAAATGTATATTAACTTCTGTTTAATCTAGAGTCACACACATTCCTTGTGATTTACTTGTTGAAGGAACCAGGTGTCTTGTCTGGACTTTCTCAAACTCTGGATATTGCTGGTTGCCTCTCCATAGTATCATTTAACGTTTACTTTGTATTTCCTATAAACTGGTAGTTAGATCAAATGACAGATCTGGTTCAGGTTCTCCTCCTCCTCCTCTGCCTCCTCCTCCTCCTCCTCTTTTCTTCTTCTTCTTCTCAAGAATGCATCAGAGGTGGGGCACCTGGGTGGCTCAGTCAGTTAAGTGTCTGACTTTGGCTCAGGTCATCATCTCATGGTTCGTGTGTTCAAGTCCCATGTCAGGCTCTGTGCTGACAGCTAGCTCAGAGCCTGGAGCCTGTTTCAGATTCTGTGTCTCCCTCTCTCTCTGACCCTCCCCTGTTCATGCTGTCTCTCTCTCTCTCAGAAATAAATAAAACATAAAAAAAAAAAAAAGAATGCATCATAGGCAGCTTTTTGCACTTCCACCTGAAGGGCACATAATGTCCTATTATCTTTTTCTGACATTAGCAGCCACTGATGATCATTGCATCGATAGATCCATTATTTCATTGAGTTGCAAAATGTTAACATGCTAACTTCATGTCTTAGCTTCATTTCTTCTTCATTTGCTTCTAAAAAGAAAAACTTTAGAGTCGCCTGGGTGGCTCAGTCAGTTGGGTGGCCGACTTCAGCTCAGGTCACGGATCTCAGGGTTCATGGGTTTGAGCCCTGCATCGGGCTCTGCGCTGACAGCTCAGAGCCTGGAGCCTGCTTCAGATTCTGTGTCTCCCCTCTCTCTCTGCCCCACCTGTGCTCACGGTCTCTCTCTGTCCCTCAAAAACTGAATAAACGTTAAAAACATTTTTTTAAGAATTAAAAAAATAAAAGAAAAACTTTATAATTATACCTGAAATATTTCTATACAGAAAAACTTCCCATTATCAACTATTTCATTATCCTGGCACACAGCTAGAAAAAGAACAGTAAAATAAATGCCATGTCTTTCCCTTTATTTACTAGTTTCAAAATAATAGATTGATGTCCTAGCATTCTTCAAAAGATGACAAAAGAAAGTTTTTTGGGTTTTTTTTTTTTTGTTAAAGCACTATTTTAAAGTCATGGGTTTAAATATATTTAAGGAGTTTGAGTTTGGTGCATTTATGATCCTTATAGATTATCCCAACATTGGCCAGTGGCATAGTGGGAGCCTCTAGCCTGCTCCTGAGTCCCATGGTAGTTTGGTAGGTTCATAGTTTCTGCAGACTTAACTTTGGAGATTGTCTCTGAGGTCTTCCTTAGTTAGCACTGCCCTCAGACCAGGGAAATAGGAGCCCCTGCCCCTGGCCACACATATTTTACACATTGAAACACAAAGTATTTTTTCTTCTTTTCAGGTCTCATAGGAAAGTTTTCTGAAAGGTAGGTGACCAATTGAGTCAGGAAGGGAGGAGACATGTGTGGGCCCAACTGGTCCCCTCAGGCCAGAGGATGGGGGCTGAGGCTGCCAATGAGTGGGAGGGATGGGAGACAAAAATCACAGCTTCTGCCCTGGGAAATCAAGGAAAGAGTGCCTACTTCAGTTTAAGTTGGACCCTCAAATCAATCCAAATGGGTGTCTAGACAGAACTTGTTCCTCTATAACTACCTCCAGTCCATTCCCCCTTCCCCACTCTCTCCTGGGCTGGGTTGCAGTGGACTTGGGAGGCACTTAGAACTGCCTGAAACTCTTGAATTAGAAAAGTAAGATTGGGGGGAGGGTAATCTGCCTGCCCTAACTTTAGGGGAGCTTGACTGAGTCAGTCTATATCCTGGGATTGGATGCATCCAGCCACCACCCAGGGTCCTGGGACCAGCTCCTGCTCTGCCCTGCCCTGGTATGTCTGCAGTACCTATGACTCAGGTGTCCAAATGACAGGAACAACCCAGGGACAACCTTGTTACTTCCACATCTCAAAGCAGTAGGCTATGGGAGGAAAGAAAAGCTTGATTGGAGCATAGAACGGAAGTGGGCATAGCTTAACTTATAGCTTTTAAACATTTAGACTTATGGGTACATGGGGCACTGTTTGCACTTTTGCAAATGTTAGGACAGCATTGATCCTTCTGGCTTGGACATTCCAAGTCAGTGTTTGGATGCCCTAAGAAAGGAGCTTTAGACTCTCCAGTCCAGTCTATTCCCTTGCCCCATTCTTCCTCTCCCTTTCTGAGTCATCCTGAAAAACAGCTCATCTTTGGCATTATTGAATTTTGACCATGCTTAGAATTTGGCCTGGGGCTGCTGCTTTTCATTTATAGTTGGTGGAAACCCACAGTTTTGGAAGAGCGTGGTGGCAGAACAAGGCACATTTTGGGCTCACCATAGTTTTGTCTTGTTTCAGAAGGGTCCTGATAACCAAGCGTGACCCCTTCAATGGTCATATCTGCATAACTCTGCCCGTAGGTCATAGCTGATTACTCTTGGTGCAGACACCTCACCCAAACTCTCTCATCTGAGAACTCCCGATGGAGCGATACAGAGACATACATTTCTGAAGCAGTCACATCAATTGCATGAGGTCCATGGCTGCTGGCTGCTGAGGTGTCTGGAGTTGTCCTAATTCCTTCTTTTCCTAGATCTTCTTTTTTTTTTTCTTTCATAGTTTATTGCCAAGTTGGTTTCCATATATAGATCTTCTTTGTTAATCTCTTCCTTCAATTAAGTCACATACTCAACAATAGTCTTTGTTGAGACAGTCTTTGAAAAGAATATTTTTTTGCATATTAGTTTACACTAACCTAAGTTAGTTCCTATTGCCTGTGAGCACACCCATGCACATGCACGTGCGTGCGCACACACAAACACACACCCTTAATTAAAACCATTGTTAGAAGGAGCACTGGGTGAGAAGCCAAGGCACCAGGATTAATTCCTTTACCTCTGACACCCTCATCCCTATTTATTTAAAACTGGAATGTTCTTGAGCCTGGGTGTCATTCTTTTTTTTTTTTTTTTAATGTTTTTATTTATTTCTGAGAGAGAGAGAGACAGCGCGAGCAGAGGAGGGTCAGAGAGAGGGAGACACAGAATCCAAAGATAGGTTGCAGGCTCTGAGCTAGCTGTCAGCACAGAGCCCGACGTGGGGCTCAAACCCACAAACCGTGAGATCATGACCTGAGCCGAAGTTGGACACTTAACCGACTGAGACATCCAGGCGCCCCGAGCCTGGGTGTCATTCTTGTGC
Source organism: Crocuta crocuta (assembly GCF_008692635.1). Taxonomy (NCBI): domain Eukaryota; kingdom Metazoa; phylum Chordata; class Mammalia; order Carnivora; family Hyaenidae; genus Crocuta; species Crocuta crocuta. Next base: position 3,845,221 of record NW_027527853.1, on the reverse strand, counting down.
AGGGGCCATGCTAATCTTCTCTGTATTGTTCCAATTTTAGTTTAAGTGCTGCCAAAGTGAACACTAGCATCACATCTTTAGAGGCCAGACATTATCCTTTCCTATAACCAGAGGTGAAACTCTATAGTGAAATAGAAATAATAATGATAAAAAGCAATGATGATAGCAATAATAATAACTGTAATTTCTTTTAGCACTTTTATACCAGGAACTGTGTTAGGTGTTCTACATAAATTATTTTATGAACCTAATCCTCGAAAACTATATTGGATATATTAGGAAGTTTTTGACTCTGTGTAAGAAAGACCCCAAGCTCAAAATAGCTTTAAACATAAGGAAATTAGTTATTTTATTTGTAACAAGAGGTCCCTACCAAGGGCAGCTTCAGGCTTGGTTAACTTAAAGGCTCATGATGTTCTCAGGGACCCAGGTTCTTTCCACCTTTTTGCTCAGTTGGCTCTGGTCTCCAGGGTAGCACCCCTCATGACAGCAGAATAGCTGCTGAATTTCCAGGAGCCACGTGGAACATGGCAAGGTTTAGCAGAGGGATAGTCTCTTCCTTGTATTTCTTTTTTAAGTACAAGAAAAGCTTTCCAAGAAGCTTCCCCTGGATCATCCCTCTCACCCCAATGGCCAGAACTGTGCCATACACACGTCTAATCCAACCATTGACCAGGATTAAGATCACTGCAGTGGGCTTAGACCAAATGCGATTCACCCCAAGTCGAGAGGTGAAAAGGTGAAACACTCTGAGAAAAAAAAAATGAGGTCTCTCCCAGCAGAGGAGGAGGAAACTGCTAGTTAACCAACAGTGTCTGCTACAAACTTTGTGAGATGCACAGGAGAGATAAAGTGACTTGCCCAAGGACAGACAACCAGTTAATGGCAGGCGTGGAATCTAAACCTGGAACTGTCTGTCTCTAAAACCTGATCTCTTAACCTTTTCTCTGGAAGGCAGTTAGTGCTCACTAGATTCTTTTGCCTTTGAGGAACTTAAGTCACTAAGGCTATCCTGGCTGCTTCATGAGAAGAACTGGTGTGGGGACTACCAGTCAGTCAGATTCAAGAGACTAAGCAACAGAGCTAACTTACCCAGCCACTCCAATGCCTCATTCAATCCCTTCTCCCATGGCTTGCTCAATTCTCTTCAGCCATGCCGGGGAGGAAACATAAAACAATGCCAACGAGCAAACAGCAGCATTCAGTCTCAGATTTCTGGCTTTCTGAGTATCATAAGTGAACAGACATCCCTTTCCATGTCCTTCCATGTTTCTGTTTATGCTGGTATTGCCTCCTTCAGGGAACTCCTCCCAAACTTCAATCATTTGGCTCTGGTGGGGACTTTCAATGACAGTGCCAAGAAGTGACATCAAAATACAGCAAAACTTTGGTTTGTGAGCATGATTAGTTCTGGAAACAAGCTTGTAATCCAAAGCACTTATATATCAAAGCAAACTTCAAGAACTATGGACTCACTTGTGGTCATGTGACATTTGGTGTAACATACTACTCGTTTTGCAAGACACTGCTCATTTATCAAGTTAAAATTTATTAGAAATGTTTGCTTGTCTTGCAGAATACTCACAGAACAAGTTACTTGAAACCCAAGGTTTTACTATAGTTGACAATGGGAAAGTACAAACCCCAACCAATCAGAAGGGACATTTGCATTAGTGGTGTAGCAGGTCCTGGAGGCCCCTGGCTGGGTCAGCACTAAATTCTGGAGTTGTTGGATCTTGAGGAAGTCCAGGCTGTCCTAGGGAGGGCCACATGGCCATGAAGGAGGAGGATAGGAAACTCAAGAAGCTTGGGCCAGTAGGTATTAATTAACAGGTTTGGAAATATTTTGTTTAATGAGTTCTTAATTTCAGATACATTTATCAATTCTAGAATGTCTACTCGATTCTTTCTTTTTGCGAGACAGAGAGAGGCTGGAGAAGGAGTAGAATGAGGGAGACACAAGATCTGAAGCGGGCTCTGCATTGACAGCAGAGAGCCTGACATGGAGCTTGAACTCACTAACCATGAGATCATGACCTGGGCTGAAGTTGGGCATTTAACCAAGACTGAGCCACCCAGGCGCCCCTACTTGATTCTTTTTTATATTCTAATTCTCTGTTGAAATTCTTTATCTTTACATATACCGTGTCCTTTTCCTTTAGTTTCTTTAAAAATTTTTTTTTTTTTTTTTTTACCATTTATCTATATTTGAGAGACAGAGTGAGACAGTGTGTGAGTGGGAGAGGGGCAGAGAGAGAGAGAGAGGGAGACGCAGAATCTGAAGCTGGCTCCAGGCTCTGAGCAAGCTGTCAGCACAGAGCCCGACACAGGGCTCGAACCCATGAACCATGAGGTCATGACCTGGGCTGAAGTCGGATGCTCAACTGACTGAGCCATCCAGGCATCCCTCCTTTAGTTTCTTAAACATGTTTTTTAATACTTATTATAAAGTCCTTGTCTGTAACTCAAATATCAGAATCATTTGTAGATCTGCTTTCATAGTCTGATTCTTCTTTTCATTATTAGTCTTATTTCCCTGCTCTTCACATGTTTCATAACTGCATAAAGGAACCATAAATGCTGTAGATGATATTATTTTTCTCCAGTGGTGACTCTCTTATTCTTCTGTTAGCAGGTGGGGTGAGGACCAGATCGTCCCAATCTAGTCAGGGATTCAGCCACATGGGGGCTTGACTGTCCAGTCCAACTCTGGGTTATCTTACTCCTTGGAGTGAGTCCATACAAGCTTTTGATTGATAGCCTGGCAGGTCTCTGTCTTTCCAATGCTCAAAGTCTATGGAAGATTTAGTCTATTCTTACGAGCTCAGACTCTTCGGTATCTTGCCCTACACCGTTTAAAAATTTAGCAAATATCTTGAGGGGGATACCCATCTTATGTTTGATGCAGCCCTCCTCCTTCTAATAGGACTTTGTTTCCTATGTACTGCAAGTCTGGGAAATTCCCTGTTCTATTAGATACTTCTAGCCCAGCATCTCCCACTCCACTCTGAATTCAGCAAATGTCCCCGGGGAAAACTAAGCATGTGTTTAGAGCTATTCTAGATTCAACGATTAGGTTCCTCCAGAGCACACTGTGCAAAAAAAGCTCTACCAACTTTTCTTTGTCCCAGGAAAAACCTTATGCCTGTGTTAATCTCTACCCTTGGCCTGTGCCCAGTTTTGGCAAATACCCCCACGGAAGAAAATGGTCAGAAATTATCAGTTCATTCAGAAAAGGCTCTTTTATGTCCATAATTTTAGCTCATCAGTCCTTGTTGCTACCAAAACTCTTCAATATCTTTTAAAATAATATTTCTGTAACTTACCCAGCTTTTTCTAGTTGCTTCAGCCAGAACATTGAATTGTTGCTACCTATTGCATTCTATCCAGAAAAGGAAGTCCCATGAAATTATTTCAGAATTTAGCCATGGCATGGTCATAGGCATGTGTGGTTGAATCAGTGCAGATCATGTCATGGCACCTCCTCTGCATCTCTAGTACAGTGAGGACAGGTGGCCCAAGTAGACCAACCAAAGTTCTTCTGCACTGGAAGGGGGAGCCAGAGCCTTTTTATTTTTGTAGTAGGTGGGAGGTGTGGGACTAATGCATGAGAATAAGACTGGAATCTTCCACTGGCTCAGTCTTCCCTGCTCATGGAAGAAGCCAGTCTCCAGTAGGAGGAAATAAAGTCCTCATGCAGAAAGGAGAAGCATAGGAGCATCCAGACAATGTTGGAGTCCCTGGTTACCTGAGCCACAAATTTCTTTTTTGCCTGAGCTGGTTCCAGTCTCTTGAGAGACTGGGCCAGCTTTATGTTTTTGCCCTTGGCTTTATGAGACACCCTAGGTCCACATAATACATTATCCTTTTCTTCTCAAGCAAGGTAAAGGCAGTTTATGTTACCTGTAACTCAAAGAGTCTTAACTAAGACTGCTTCTTTAATGATGGGCAGGTGTAGAAGGGTCTAGTGAAAGGTATCTCCCTCACTGCATAGGAGGAAGAGATGGAGGATGGATGGTGATAGTGCTGAGACCTCAGCTTTAAATCATGAATCCTCACCCCAAGGAGAGATGGATGCTTCCAGACTCTGGACACCCAGCCCACTGTGGGAGGAACATCAGACTTCTCGAAGTCATCTGAATCTGTCTGCCAAAGCCATGCTGTTATATGTTAACCAAACTGGGAAACTGCTTCCCACCCTCAATAATATTCAACAATGGGAAGGAATGGAAACAGGAAGATTCCTGTGTTTGCACATTTTACCTACTCCTAGGGCTCCTGACTTGCAGATGAGCCTGAAGTTTACACCAGAAGGTAAACAAGATAGCTATTTGGACATCACACACCACTTTGCCAGTTTCCGTTCTCTTGAATTATTTACCATCTTATTGTCTGCATTGAAACAGAATCTGGAAACAGAGAGTCAGAGATGTAGTCTTATTTGTGAGTCAGAGAAGGAAAACTAGAGTCCAGAGAAGTACCTAGAGCAGGAAAACACCATGGCTTTCTGAAGCTCTCTTGGTTTGGGAGGGCTGTGAGCACAAGGTAGGGGAACCAGAGCATCAGCCGACAGAGCCATAGGCTGGAGTTGTCCTAGAGCTAACTGGTTCACTCTCTCCTCTGAGGCCACAATTGCTGAGCACCAGTCTGGACATACCCTCTGAGCCTTGATTTCTTGTTTGCAAAAGACAGACTGCAATGGGAGTTGGGGTGGAAAAATAAGCCTCTCTTTAGATTTATGTATGTATGTATGTATGTATGTATGTATGCATGTATGCATGTATGTACGTATATTTATTATTTTTGAGAGAGAGAAAGAGAGAGCATGAGCAGAGAAGGTCAGAGAGGGAGAGAGAGACACAGAATCCAAAGTAGCTCCAGGTTCTGAGCTGTCAGCACAGAGCCCAATGAGGGGCTCGAACCCACAAACCATGAGATCATGACCTGAGCCAAAGTCTGATGCTTAACTGACTGAGCCACCCAGGTGCCCCTCTCTTTATATTTAAAAGACTGTTATAAAAAACTGTATTTTCACTATTGTACCAATAATTTCCCATAGGAATAAATACTAGTAGCTTTGAAAAAAAAAATTCTAAAAATAATTCAAGCAGTAACATAGAAACTTTGAAAAGCTTAGAAAAGTATNTTTCTTCCAGTCTTTTTTTTCTAAACAAACATCTATAATATAATTGAAATATTAATTATATTATTTAAAGATTATTTTAAAATATTTTTAAAGATGAAGACTATCTTTTTAAACATTTATTTATTTAATTTTTTTAAGTTTTATTTATTTCTGAGAGAGAGACAGCATGAGCAGGGGAGNGAGCAGAGAAGGTCAGAGAGGGAGAGAGAGACACAGAATCCAAAGTAGCTCCAGGTTCTGAGCTGTCAGCACAGAGCCCAATGAGGGGCTCGAACCCACAAACCATGAGATCATGACCTGAGCCAAAGTCTGATGCTTAACTGACTGAGCCACCCAGGTGCCCCTCTCTTTATATTTAAAAGACTGTTATAAAAAACTGTATTTTCACTATTGTACCAATAATTTCCCATAGGAATAAATACTAGTAGCTTTGAAAAAAAAATTCTAAAAATAATTCAAGCAGTAACATAGAAACTTTGAAAAGCTTAGAAAAGTATAATGATAAATAAAACTCACTAGTAGTCTAATTGCTTGGTAAGAATCACTCATTATATTTTGATGTATTTTCTTCCAGTCTTTTTTTCCTAAACAAACAT
>NW_027527853.1:3788810-3839248 GCF_008692635.1 Crocuta crocuta | reverse complement strand
TTTAAAGATGAAGACTATCTTTTTAAACATTTATTTATTTAATTTTTTTAAGTTTTATTTATTTCTGAGAGAGAGACAGCATGAGCAGGGGAGGGTCAGAGAGAGAGGGAGACACAGAATCCAAAGTAGGCTCCAGGCTCTGAGCTAGCTGTCAGCACAGAGCCCGACGTGGGGCTCGAACCCACAAACCGTGAGATCATGACCTGAGCCAAAGTCAGATGCTCAACCAACTGAGCCACCCAGGCGCTCTTAACGTTTAATTATTTTTGAAAGAGAGAGGAAGAGGGGGAGAGGCAGAGGGAGAGAGGGAGACACAGAATCCGAAGCAGGCTCCAGGCTCTGAGCTGTCAGCACAGAGCCTGATATGGGGCTCGAACTCATGAACTATGAGACCATGACCCAAGCCAAAGTCTGACAACCAACTAAACCACTCAGCGCCCCCTAAAATTTTTAATTTTAGGGAAAGAGAGCATGAGCAGGGGAGAGGGGCAGAGGGAGAGAGAATCTCAGCAGGCTCCATATTTATTCAGTGTGGAGCTGGACACAGAGTTCGATCCCATGATCCTGGGATCATGACTAGAGCCAAAATCAAGAGTCAGATGTTTAACTGATGGAGCCACCCAGGTGCCCTATATAATTATACTATTTACTCCCCCTGTGTTAATAAATATTCTTTAAACACAAAATTTTTAATGGCTATTTGCTTTTAAATAGTNCAAAAAAAAAAAAAAAAAAAAAAAAAAAAAACATTTAAAAAAAAAATAAATAGTTGGTTGTAAAGAGATCCATGATTAAAATATTATTAACTAGGATTCAACAATTCAGTTTGATTTCACATTAAAATCTAATTGGGGTACCGTGGAGGACGCTGATAACAATATGGAGTTACAGACTGGATAGAGAGGATAAGGAACAGATCTGGAAATGATTCCTCCCTACCAGGGCAATTGCAGGCTGCACAGAGGCCCATGAACAGGAAGTGAAAGAAAGGATGTGATAGATAGATGGTCAAGGCAAGGGGTAGTTGTGAGCACCCAGGTGAGGGTGTATGAGTGGAGGCAGATCCTAGAAAACCCATGACCCTAATCATTGAATTTATTAATAACTGCTATTATGCTTTCATATGCTATTATGGACTAAAATCTAGAGTCCAAGTGCCACCTTTATATTCATAGTTCCTTCCAGTCTTTTTTCTAAGCATAAATTTTTTTCATATAGGTATAACCTATACTATGAACATTTTTATTAGTTGCTGTTTTTTTCATTTATATATGCAGTCTTCTAGTTTGACTTGTATAATAAGCTTAGGATAGAGGAAAAGATACTGTGTATCAGTAGAAAAAGACAACTTATCCACTTACTAGTTAGGGTCTTAGTTATACCAATTTCCACTCAAATCAACATGATTTTGAAATTTGCAAGGAAAATGGTCCACTTACAAATAATTTTCGGGAGGAGAGAGACATGTACACATTGTGGAGAAGGCTTATGGCTCCTTTTCTTCATAGGCAACTAGGGGAAGGGAAAAGGGGTAAGTAAAGGCATGTCAGGCAAAGTCAGAGAAGTATCCACACCTGCTCATTATATCAAATGTCTAGAGATTCTCTAAATAATTCAAGTGCAGCCAGCTCCCTCCAGGGGCAGGTGCTGTGGAGAGTTTCCAGACAAGCATCTCCTCTTGCAGAACTGGAGCAGACCTAGGATCTGATTACTTAAAAAGGGGTCTAGTTAGTAGCCATGGCAACCCCCTACTTCAGCCTTGTACCTTGGGTTAAGGCACAAGAAAATACTACTACTACAGCCCGCTGTGATGAGGAAGAGCTCTGAAGCCCAGGTGTCTAGGTTCTAATCTAGGTTCGACTACTTCACAACTGTGTGTCTTTGGGTAATTTACTCAATCTCTCTTATCCTCAGTTTCTGTACTTGTAGACTACGGATAACAATTCCTTCATTCACACTGTTGTGACATCATATGCAAGGGTCCTACTAAAGTGCTGATACACAATAGGTATCTCCTTAGCGTGTGCCCAACCACATTTCCTAGGAAGAGATGTTTGCACTTTAAATAAAAGAGGAATGTTCAGAATTAAGAGAAAGATATTCCTTAGAGCAAAATAAATATAATAGCCAACAGTTATTGAAGGTTTACCACAGGCTGGACATTATGCTGGGTGCTTTACATATAATCTCACAAAACCCATTTATGGGTAAGCATTATCAAAGTTCTGAGAAGTTTAGACACTTACCCCAGGTCAAACAGCTAGAAAGTGGTAGAATCAAGGCCCAAACCCTGTTCTGTCTCTTATCTGAAAAAAGGCCTGTGCTCTTACCTTTTAGGTAAATTGGTTTCTGGAAGTTACTTTACTATACCAGCGCTTCATTTCTAGGTGAACTGTTTGAGGATGGCAGTGGGGTATAGGGCAGACCACCTTAGGTCCATGGGGCCAGACTGCCCTCTAGTGTTAGAGGGATCTTAGGGCTAGATGGAATAAAGATCGAACTGATTTTCTTCTGAGATGGCAGTGAACAACCCTCCCTTCCAGCCTGGAGTGGGTCTGTCTAGTTTAGTGCCTTCCTATTGGCCAAAGCATTCTCCTAGGAATGGGGGTCAAATAGGTGATAAAGACTGGGAGTTAAGGAGAAGAGCTATCTTGGGGTAGGACAGCAATTCTCCAGACAGGTTAAGCTTTGAACCATTGGGCAGAGGGAGTGTCTCCTATTCCCAGCACATGGCACATAATAGGTGCTCAATGAGTACTGAGTGACATTTTAAATGTCATTCTCACTAAAGAGGGAGTTTGACAAGTAAGAGCAGTTATAAAGTTATGCCTTGATTTTTGCCAGAAGCGCTCGCAGAAAAGACACTGTAACATGTAACCCACCTTGCACTCCAATAGACTCCAAGGGCATGTTCACGTTCATGACTAGATGAGAACGATGGGACGCCTCAGTTGTTTAGAAATGAGTTGGGGTCAGCAAAGATGTATAATAATTTTATGCTGCCACCTTCATACCAAGTCCCTAATGGTCCAAGGGTCTCAGAAAGCATCCCCCACTGCCTTCCATAACTCTGCTAAAGTGGTCTGTTTCACTAGGTGCTCAGGGAGGCATTGGTCTTAGCTGGGCTACTGGGGAATACAAAGACAGATATACCAGGAAAGGCCCTACTGCCAATTGTGTGGCTAATGCTGATATAGCCTCTTCCCTGATCTGCGTGTTCAGTCATTACTGGAATCTCTTTTAACAGGTAGGTGTTACCTCTACTTGTTCCAAATACGGAAACTGGCGGCCATTTTGGTAAAAGTAACTCCGCTAAGTTTACACAATTTATAGATGGCAATGCAGGTTAGCAAGACTCCCAAATGCAAGCTCTTTCCAACATTTCAATGGCTACTTCTCTGGAGTAACAGGACTCCTGTTACTGTTGCCTTTCTCTAAAATTTAAGACCCTCCAAGAGAATTACCCCCATGGAGCCATCAGTTTACAAACAGATGGCTTTTTTTTTTAATACCTTGGTGGTCTAGCTTTCTCTAGTCTAATTTCCTGCAGATCCTCAGTCTGTACCCTCTGCCTGGGGTAAGTCTAAACTCCCTCCCTCCTCTCCAGAAGTGCCCAGGAATTTCGCATCTTCTCCATCTCCTACAGAGCAATTTGGGTTTCTGCATTCTACCACAAAACCTGATTTACAAAACCCATCAATGAACTCAGGGGCACAAAGGAGGCTTCTACACTTCAGAGGGGGGTTTAGAGTAATTGAGACAAACAGTGCTAGCAGCTTACCCAACGGTTATCCTTTTCTCTTCCTTGTGAAGAGGCTCCTAATTTTTGTTCAGGCAGGAGTGTCCCCAACTGTAAAGCTGTATTTCCCAACCTCCCCTGCAGCTAGAGTTGCTCACATGGCTGCATGAAACAGTTCCTTCCTATCAGCTATGTTGTTTAGGTGAATGGATTCCCCTTCAGCTCCATGAATCAGGATATTTTTCTTCCCCTACTCAGTCTCCCTTCTTCCTTACTACTTGGTGCTACAATGTGGCCAGTTAAAAAAGTCACACTTCCCAGATCCCTTGTAGAAGCAAGGAGGGTGTCACGAACCAGTTCTAGACGAGCAACTGGATAGGCCTTCCTGGAAAGTCACTTAGATGAAGCAGCTGGCACATGCTCCTTTGCCCGTGGTTCCCCCTCCTTTCTGGTATCTGGAACACAGTACTGATGGTAGGGACACCACTATCATGGGGAAGAGGCCCTTGCCCTAGGATCAAAGAGCAGAAACCAAAAGGAGCCCTGGTGCCTGATGACATCACAGAGCCTTCGCCTCAGCCCTGGCATGCCTACCTCTGGACTTCTTCTTACATGAGACAAAAAATGAACTTCTATCATGTTCAAGGCCCAGTTGTTTGGATTTCCTGTGACAATGCAACTCAATTCCTACATTGACTACAGTGATTGATTCAAACCAGTTTAGTAAGAGAGGAGCTTAGGACTTTTGTCTGACGGTAGTTTTATTTGATGCCTCCCCCCCAACCCCCATCACCCAACGCATGATATGGACAGCTTGCTGCTGGCAGACATCTAGAACTGTGGTTCTCAAAGTCTGGTTCTTGGATTACTGGTGGCAGCAGCAGCTGGAAATTTATTAGAAAAGCAAATTATCAGCCCTTATCCCCAATCTACTGAATCAGTAATCTATTCTAATAATCCTGCAGGTGATTCTGAGATTCTCAAGTTTGAAAGCCACTGACTTCTAGAGATCCACAGAGAAAAAGAACCAAGCCCTGATCAAATCATACCTGAACCAAGTGTCGGGACTTCCTCAGTTATGTAAACCAATAGCCTTTCTTTTGTTGAACTAGTTTGAGCTGAGTCTTCTGTTACTTGTACCTGAGAACACTCCCACAGTTGCTGCTTCATGGGCACTATCCATACAGGGCCAAAAATACTACCCAGAAATGTTCTGTTTCAGGTATCTTTGAGAGATAGAACTGAGCAGTAATCATTATCAACAACCGCCCTGAGTCAAAAAAGAGACCTGATTAGACTTAAAGCCTTAGTCAGGCAAGACTGCCAGAGGCTTCAGCTGAATATGCAAAACCTTTGTGTTTGCTTGGAGATTTGGAAATTGATTTCCAGTTCAGAAGCATGTATTCTACGCTGTACTGCAGCGCTCACATGTTATCTAGAGACCTGAAGACCCAGAGTCCCCTGCTTTGCTCCCACCCCCTGCATAGAGCAGATCTGCTCCCCTCAGCCAAACCAGGACCACCTCTTCTTTCAGGCAGAATGTGACGTTCACTTTCTCTTTCCCAGACCCCAAATCAGGTCTCCACTGCTCACACGGTTCTCAGTAGCAGCTGCTCACTCACTCTAGGTGCTGAAATGTTTGATCTCAGGCTCAGTGCCATTCCTCCTTACTCATGTGGAGGGCAAGGCTGGGCTTCTAATGAAGATAAAGCTGGTATGGGAAAGTCTGGCTTCTGAAGACTGCCTCATGAATGATAGGAGAAAATTCTGGTTTCTTGTGGAATAGAGCCAAGCACACAGCTGAGCATCTGAAAAATCACAAGTGAACAGCTCGTGTCTATTGAGTGCCTGGTATGCCAAGTATTTATGCTACCACCCGTGATATAGGAGATGTTATATACCCAGAACACCAAGGCTCCCAGAACCTAAGTAGCTTGCCCAAAGTCACTTGTTTAATATGTGGTAGAGCAGGGATTTGAACAGAGGTATATACACACACACACACACACACACACACACACATGCTCTTAAAATGTTTATTTACTTTTGAGAGAGAGAAGGACACAGAGAGAGAGGGAGAGAACCCCAAGCAGGCTCTGAGCTGTCAGTGCAGAACCCAACATGGGGCTCGATCCCACAAACCTGTGAGATAATGACTTGAGCCAAAATCAAGAGTCAGATGCTTAACTGACTGAGCCACCCAGGTGCCCCTGAACACTGGGATATTTATCCAGAGTCTTCTAAGATGAAAGGGATAGAACTCAAAACTCAAACTCAACCAAATTTAAACTAGCTTAAGCAAAAGAAAAGGAAATCATGGAGTCCAGGGGTGGATTTCAGGCAATGATGGAACCAGGTAGTCAAAGTCCCTATTTATCCCCTGGCACCCTTTCTTGTGTTGGATACTTTCCTCTACATGGAAGGATGAGGACAATTTGTTTTTCTTAATAACTGCACTAAAATTTAGTTCTACTAGAATGCCATTTGGCCAAGTTTAAATCCTCATATGCCCAGTCCTGAGACAATCAGTGTAAGCAGGGAAACAGTACTCTGACTTATCAGAGTCATGTGACTACCACTAAAAATAGTGAGGTTGGTGGTGGGGGGCAGGGGGGAAGATCAGCATTAACCTCCCCTGAATCACAAAGACTGAGTGGGATTACTGCAAAATGCAGGAGAGATGATTTCACGAAATAAGGGATAAAGAGCAGACAACACTTATTATAATCTAGTCCTTGGCTGCCCACCTTTCTCTCCATCTGAATACTTTTCTAAATGCCCCATAATCTATGTATATACTGTATCACTGACATACTTTTGGCTGTAACAGAAAAACTAAACTCAAGTAAACTTGGCTTGAAGAACATTTGTTATCTTACATATCCCAGAGGGCTTTTTTCCCCCTAGGTGGGGGAGGTGGGAGATTTAGAACTGGTTGATTCAACAACAGCCTGTTGTCAGGAGTTGGTAGCCAGGAAAAGGGCAGGCCCACATGAGAGATTCCAAAATAAAAGCCAAACAAGTACTAAAGATTGCCTGGGAGTACTTGTGAGGCTCTGCTTCCTGATCCTCCTTTGTCAATCTCTTCACTTTGGGTTGAAAATGGGAGAATGCAGTCTGCTCATGGCCTCTGTAGAAAAGGACTAAGCCTGTAGTTGCTCCATAGGGGAAATGGCCCTGTTGGATGACTGAGCTTTACCTGTGTTTTCCAGCCCAAACCCCATTGCCATGCCATGCCCTAAGAGCGGCTCCCCTCGGGATGATACCCGTCTCAGCTGTCTGGGACGAAACACCTTCCTATATACCTGTATGAACTTCTGCCCCACATCGGCGTATTCACTGCTCCAGACTTGTTTTCTGTCCCGGCTCCAGACTTCTGCTTGCACCAGTCCCCTGCCCACTCCTTACTCCTGTGACTCATCTTGCTCAGGGCCCAGGTCTAGGCCTGCCTCCTCAGTGGAGTCTTCCCCAAGGGCCCCAGCCTTCTTGGATCACTTTCTATTTTTGACTTCAGGGGTTATTTGTTGTCTGGATGGGAGCTGATTGCGGTATTTGCCATACAGTTTCAGCAGAGCTTTGTTTATTGCCTTTTCAGGCAAGCTATGCCAGAATTCCCCATTCCGAGGGCAGGGCAGGCAGGGTGGCCTGCCAGACCATGTAAGGGTCTGGATGTGAAGTAGAGTTTGGAGCCAGTCTGGGAACATGTTCCACACGACACTGTAATTCCTGTGCTCATAAAACATCCTCAGAGGATATCGAAGCATGTGAGTGAGTGCTTATTTCTTTGGAAGGACCCCCACGAGACAAGAAAGCTTTCAACTGCAGACTGTCAGGCACCAGGGACCCTAAAACAGGATCTCAGTGGAGGGAAGGAGGGAAATCCAAAGTGAACCAAGGATGTCGGCGAGGGCTGTGGCCAAGCGGACACTGTGTGAACCTGGCACAATGGCAGCACATTTGTGCCATACACAGCTACTCTTCAGACCGTCCCCAGGCTTTCAGTCTTTAGGCTCCTGGGCTCAATATCCTGTTTTCCGTCCCGTGCTCTCAGTCTGGGTTCGTCCCCTGCGATCTGCCTGTACTGCCTCCATTGACACATGAGGCAGATGGACTCTCCCCAGCCAACTTCCAGAGAAGAGCCAGTGCGTAACAGCGGGGTGTGAGGACCACAGGGAGCGCAAAGACAAACAAGTGTGAGAATGCTAACCATGCACACAGGCTTTTCCTAAGAACTTTATTTCTCAAAAAGGGGGAGGAATCCGAAGTATTAAAATAACCCTTTAATTTTTGTTTTAGAGGGAAAGGGCAGGGTGACAAAGTAATTCATATAAAAATTTCAAGCATAATTGCTGTAGTTACTTCTTTCTGGGACTCGCAGCTCCAGGTTCCAACTGCATCCGGGTAATGCCAGGTCCTCTGGGTCTGGAGAGGGGTGAGCATCTGGAATGCTTCCATATATTTACCCCACAATAAATACAAAAGTCAATCTTCCTGGTGGAAATGATTCAGTCCATTTCTGCAACTGTTTCTGAGGAGAATGCCAAAAAGAAGAGCTGCCCCTCTTCTAAATTACAAACCTTTCCTTTCTGAAAATGACCGTAAGCATGAAGAAATGAAATGTGGAAAGACATATTAGGTGTGATGGGCTCTAGTGCCAACCAAACGCCAAGGGAGATGTTACCTCGTTGAGGCGGTAAAAAGGTAAAAGTGGCCATGATTTTTTTCCACTGCCCTTTATGGGGGGAAGCTGTACCTTTCTGCTTCTATCATCACAGGGAACTGGACTATGAGAAGCAAAGTCCCTGTCCACGGTGGTTCTTTTCTAACTTAAGAGAGAGAAGGGTGAATTGGAATATGCGCATTAGCCAAGAGTGGCGTTGCCAAACTGAGCCTGAAAGCCTTGAGGTGCATTTTCCCAGAGGCAGACGCTTCCAGGAAGTGGGAGATGAAGCCCTGGCTCATCCCAAGATTCTTAAGACCATCTTAACTGTGAAGACCTCTCTAATCCTTCCCGCCTCTTCTAGGAATGCTCTCAGTTGGTATTTCTCTGAGGCACAGGAAGGTTCTCGTGAAGATATTTCAAACTTCCGTGCTCGGAAAAATCGGAGACCACGTGGTCCTGCCCTCGTAGCAGCCACTTTGTAGTCAGCAGTCCCTCCAATCCTACTGGCCCCCGTGCGTGGATCCGCGACGTACTGATGCCCACTTCAGCTCCTGAGAAAAAGCAGATGAAGCTGCGGCTTCCCGAGCCTCCACTTCCTGTCCGCCCACCAGACCCACAGCTCTCCCTTCTCCCCACTTGGCACCCTCTCGTCTGCCCACCCCATCCTCCCCAGGCCCGCCTGAGTTCCATGGTCCCCATCAATGTGCTCTCTGGTCACTATGAATCACGACGCAGTCCCCTCCTGATGAAACACTGTGTGGGCATCTCTCGTGCACTTTTATCCCAAATGCATTTTGACAAGACTAGGAGTGCTGGCTCTGGTATCTACTTAGGGTCTGGAGTGTGTATCACAATTTGACATTTGGACATTTTTTGAGGTGTACAACAATGTCCAGTACAAAGGTTTCATCTCCCCCAAACTTCGTTAAGTCCTAGAATGTAGGCACATGGTCTCAATATCCCCCAGAACTCTTAGCACATGTGCCCATTAGACAGTTACTGAATACTTCCCTCTTGCTCTAAGCCTAGGGTCAGGGCTTTAGGGGTCCTCCTGGGTCTGGGTGGGTGTTCTGCATGGTACACAGTGGAGGTAGGGCTCCCCTTGTTTGTCACAACTTTACTGATCATGTATTATGTATAAGGCACCGTGCTGGGCCCTGGGGAGGCAGTGGTGAATAACTAATGTGAGGTGGTATTTTCACAGAGGTTATGCTTACGTGGGCAAGGCAGCCAAAGAACACTGCAGCAAATAATTTCAGGTGGTGATGGGAGCGCAGGGAAGGATGCTATGATAGACTGTGTGGGGAGGGTGGCTGTCACATTTAATAGAGTGGTTAGGGAGAGCCTCCCTGAGGAAGCACTTTTCCTCCAAAAGCTGAACAGTGACAAGGATATAGGCAGGGGAAGGGGCAGGTGGAGAGGCGGTGCAGGCAGAGACCAGCGGGGGCAGAGGCACCTGAGTGGGGTGGTGCTTGGGGGTGGTGCTTGGTGGCTGGCAAGGACTGTGTGACCACCAATTCAAATTCTGCTTTAATAGCGTAGAGCCCTCATGACTTCGGGCATCATGCCTAACCATTTCTCGTGCTTCAGTTCATTTGGAAAATGAGGAAAATAATAGAATCCATCATGTAGAACTAAGTGAAACAATGCACATGATACACTTAGTGCAGTGCAGGGAATACATAAATGCTCAATAAACATCACTTGTCACTGTTATTAATGCACTTCATAGAAATTTAACTCAACCAGAGTTTGAGTGTCTGCTCTGCGCAGGTGATGGAAGGACAATGGGGTGGTCTTTTGCTCTCCCCTATCTTGGACTTTCACTTGAAACCTGGGCACCCCAGTCCTTAAAAGTATGCTGCTATTTCTTCTTCAAGAACAAGGAACACAAAAATCAGTGCAAGTGAAATAATTAAATCAAAGCCCAACATAGCAGAAATAGGCAACTAACTATAAAGGGTCTAATGGTTCAAAATAACTGAATAAGGGGCGCCTGGGTGGCTTAGTCAGTTAAGCGTCCGACTTTCGCTCAGGTCATGATCTCGTGGGTTCGGGCCCCGCGTTGGGCTCTGTGCTGACTGCCAGCTCAGAGCCTGGAGCCTGTTTCAGTCTGTGACTCTCTCTCTCTCCGACCCTCCCCTGCTCACACTGTCTCTCTCTCTCTCCTAGAAATAAACAAAAACCTTTAAAAAAAACAAACCAAAACAAAATAACTGAGTAAAATTCTCTTTAACCACCTTCTGTAATTCAATGAGAAGAATTTCTCTAGGCAGATTATCTATTCAAAAATTCAGAAGGATTAAAATGTTTTCACTGGTTGAAATAATTCTCATATGTGTCATAAATGCCTTACTAGAGCTCTGTATAATTCATCTCTGAAAACTAGAGATTGAAAAACCTTATACTACTGGGGAATGGAGATTTTCTTTTTATTAAAAAAATTTTTTTAAGATTTTATTTACTTATTTTTTGTTTTTTTAATTTATTTATTTCTGAGAGAGAGAGAGAGAGACAGTGTGAGCAGGGGAGGGTCTGAGAGGGAGGGAGGCACAGAATCTGAAGCAGGCTCCAGGCTCTGAGGTAGCTGTCAGCGCAGAGCCTAATGCGGGGTTTGAACCCATGAACCATGAGATCAAGACCTGAGCCGAAGTTGGACGCTTAACCAACTGAGCCACCCAGGTGCCCCTTAAAGATTTTATTTTTAATTAACATCTACACCCAATGTGGGGCTCGAACTCCCAACCCAGAGATCAAGAGTCACATGCTCCACTGACTAAGCCAGCCAGGTGCCCCTGGAGATTTTATTTCAAATGATGGAAGGGGAGAGAGTGTCTTTCTGAAACTTATTTCAAAGGTCTGTTTTAGAAGTAAACCTTGCCACCTTTGCGCTTACCTGTTTTTGATGCACAGCATACATATTAAAACGTTCTTATGTCCTGTCTCATGGATAATTCCTCCCTCTCCCTCTCAGGCAACCTGGCTACGTCTCTTTGAAGGAATAAGTCTGCAACAGCAGTGCTCTTGGGAGGCCTTGGCACGTACACCTGTCACAACCTGTGCATGCAGACATGCTGTGGTCTGCCATACACTAGTGGGAGCAACCCAGCCTTTGGACTTGTACTTTGGGTCTAAAAGACAGCTGGGTGACTTTGGGCAAGTTACTTCACTTCTCTGAATCTCAAAGAACTATGAAAAAGAAAATACAAGTACCTACCTTCTTAACATGCAAAATGCTTAGTGACAGGACTTCCTGGCTCATTGTTTCTATTCTTTCTCATCAACCCCTCCTCCCACAATTTTGTCCCTATTATTTTGATCAAGCATGTGACTGTAAAGAAGAGGTATCTCCCCCACCTTCACCATACTCTTTGGACCACACAGTGATTCACAAAGGGACTCCTTTCTTTCCTGACCAGAATCTTTCTTACCCAGTCCAAAGCGGTAGCCATCAGAGAAGCGAGTGCTGGCATTGCAGAACACACAGGCACTATCTACGTGCTGGAGGAAGAACTCTGCTGTTTTCTCTGCAGCATAAAGAGAAGAAACTGAGTTAGGGTGAGCCCTAGAGAACATCCCTCCTTCCAGTCACGCACTGGTGACTGATCAGGTCTGGGCCCTGGCCCCTGAAGAGCTTCTCCACACATTAAACATGCAGACTTGTGAAAAATCTAAAAAGGAAGAAGGCTAACCAGCTTCATCAGTCCCTGTTATGGAAAGAGTAGCTGCCTTTGAAAAACTGGGTTGGAAACTAGATCTCCTCCTGTAGACATACCCTTGATGCTGCAATGACCTGACTATATTATTTATAGGTTCCAGAGTGAGAATGCTTAAGTTTGAATTCCAGTTCCAAACTCAACAGCTGGGTGACCTTGGGCAGGTTTCAGAAGCTCTCTATGCCAGAGTAAAATGCAGACTAACAATATTACCTAGCTCGTAGAGTTGTGTAGAGGATAAAATGACTTGAAATCCATAGAGCACTCACCCCAGAGCCTGGCACACGTAAGTGCTCAGTAAACATCAGCTATTATAATTTGTAGTGTTGTGATTTGCCAATAAACCGACTGCAGATCCCGTGAGGAGGACATTTACCACCGGTTGCCTTTCCTGCTGGGCCTCCAGTGCCTGACATCTATGTGTGTCTCTCAGTACTTATCTGTGGAGTGAATGAGTATGGTGAGCTGCTTCTGCTAGGTTTCCTCAGTTGTAAATGGGTTTATTCCCATAACCTGGAAAGACTGCTGTATGGATTAAATGGTAATACCTGTGACACAGAGTGAGTCATCTTCAGAGCAGAGCTAATCATTTCTTCCCTACCTCCTCCCCTGGGGCTGCTGTGACAATACAATGAGGTGGCAGATGTGAGAGCACTCAGTAGACTAGTGAATTCAACTAATGCGAGGCAGTAGCATTAGTGTATTCAGACTATGCTTTCCTGCAGCCAGAAGGACTGAAGGGAGCTGGACCCCATGGAGACCAAAGAGGAAAAAGCAGGTGCTACACGCTTGAAGCACGTGTGCATGTACGCACTGACCATTCTCTGTGACAATGACGTCTGTGTGCGAGCTGCCATATTTGTGGATGTGGTCGATGGCCTCCTGGACGCTGTCCACCACTTCAATGCACAATTCTAGGTCCCCATACTCAGTTCGGAGGGACTTTACTTCAGAGGGGCTGAAGGTCAGATAAGAGGCGAACTTGGGGCCTGCGTGAATTTTCACCTGTTATAGAGTAAGTCGAGAGGTGACCATATAAACCCAAAAGCAGTCAGCCAACTTGTACTTCCTCCTCCAGAACCAAACAGCCAGATGAGCCTGAAGGTGAGGAGCCTGTGGCTGCTATGGCCTGAACAACTAAACCAGCCCCTGACCTCCTTTTATTTTATTTTCTTTCATAGTTTATTGTCAAGTTGGATTCCATATAACACCCAGTGCTCATCCCAACAAGTGCCCTCCTCCATGCCCATCTCCCCCTCCCCTCTCCCCCACCCCTATCAGCCCTCAGTGTTCTCAATATTCAAGAGTGTCTCATGGTTTGCCTCCCTCCCTCTCTCCCACTATTTTCTCCCTTCTCCTCTCCCATGGTCCTCCGTTAAGTTCCTCCTAATCCACCTATAAGTGGAAGCATATGGTATCTGTCCTTTTTTGCCTAACTTATTTCACTCAGCATAACACCCTCAAGGTCCATCCATGTTGCTACCCATGGCCAGATTTCATTGTTTCTCACTGCCATGTAGTATTCCATGGTATAGATAAACCACGTCTTCTTGCTCCATTCGTCCATTGATGGACACTTCGGCTCTTTCCATGTTTTGGCTCTTGTTGAAAGTGCTGCTATGAACATTGGGGTACATGTGCCCCTATGTATCAGCACTCCTGTATCTCTTGGGTAAATTCCTAGCAGTGCGATTGCTGGGTCATATAGTGCAGTTCTCTTGTTAATTTTTTGAGGAACCTCCACACTGTTTTCCAGAGGGGCTGCGCCAGTTTACATTCCCACCAACAGTGTAGGAGGGTGCCCATTTCTCCACATCCTTGCCAGCATCTATCGTCTCCTGATTTGCTCATTTTAGCCACTCTGACCAGTGTGAGGTGGTATCTCAGAGTAGTTTTGATTTGTATTTCCCTGGTGAGGAGGGATGCTGAGCATCATTTCATGTGTCTGTTGCCCATATGCATGTCCTCTTTGGAGAAGTGTGTGTTCATGTCTTCTGCCCATTTCTTTACTGGATTATTTGTTTTTAAGGTGTGGAGTTTGGTGAGTTTCTTACAGATTTTGGATACTAGTACGTTATTTGATATGTCATTTGCAACTATCTTTTCCCATTCCATCGGTTGCCTATTAGTTTTGTTGACTGTTTCCCTTGCCGTGCAGAAGCTTTTTATCTTGATGAGGTCCCAATAGTTCATTTCTGCTCTTGATTCCCTTGCCTTTAGGGATGTCCTGACTTCCTTTTAGAAGCAGCCCACCACCCCACAGAATGCTGGGCTTTTGAAAATGTTAACTGGCTACTTGCCAGCAATGGGCCTTCAGTAAAACTGGAGCAGGGATTTAAGCAGGAAGCCTTTGAATGTTAAGAATGTGCAAGGCATTTAACAGGCTACCGACATAAGCCCTGGACTGCTGGCGTCTCACTAAAATGAACACTTGGCTATAAAAATCCTGCTCCCCGAACATGGGACACGCAGGCATGGACTCACATGGAAAGGAGGCGATGGCCTGTATACATTTCTACTCCCTTCTCTCTGGAGAAGTCCTAAGCATGCTTCAGAGGAAAAGAACACTTGGTAATCACCTCAAACCATGCTCACCTGTCAGATTTCCAACTTTGTCAGTCAGGCCCCAGCTCTAGGCTCAGCTCAGCATCAGATTTTGGGGTTAACCCTGCTCCTGGCTGGATGAATTTAAGAACTGGAGGCTGGTCACTGAAGGCCCCAGTCACAAGTCTGATCCCACTCAGGCTTCAATCCCTGAGACCTCTCCAGGGCAGCGTTACTGCCTTGGTTCTTTGGGACCAAACTCTTGCCTTTGCTCAAGTTACAACAAGCAGAGTTTGTCCTGTTCTTGTTGCCCCTGAGGCCCTTCTACCTGCAACCCCACTTCCTATAGGCCTGGGGTCCAACCACATTCCTCACAGACAAGAAACCCATCGCTCTGGGCAAGTCACTCTGCTGGCTTACCTCCTGCAACACAAAGATGTTGCATGAAGTACACATATTGACTAGTTTTTGATTTGAGGAATTTCAAGGCAATCTTGACTTGAATGACTAAGAAGGTCATGGGTTCATCTGAATCAGGACTGGAGGGGTTTATTCCTGGCTAAAGAAGAGTTTTCCGCCTGTCTAGTCCAGCACAGTCCAGTGTGGTGTTTGGCATACATAGGTGCCCAATCAAAGAGGCCAATAACGTCAAGTAAGGCTTCAAACGTGAGTGATCATGCCATCTAACTCCATTTTAATTTGTGGGGTGTATTTTCATTTTCAAAACAATCCTTTCAGGTTCTCATAGGGACCATGACCATTTCTAAGTTGACTAGAGCTTTCCCTTCCAGTTAAAGGATGAAAGGGAAGAGACATACACTTAGGGTCAAAGCAACCAAGGCCAGCAGCCACTTTCTCTAGATACTGTGCTTGTTTATATAATTCTGAAAGAGTGCAGTGACATCAGATATTAAAGCTTACAATGTGTTCTGCCAGAAAACTTAAGGCTGTCTGTTTTTGCCTGGAGAGCATCTATTTTTCTTTGCAGTTAGGACTTTAAGATGGAACATACATTTGTGTGAAACGTACTGGCATTGGTTTTTATAACCTCAATGGAATGGTAATAAAATAGTCCAGAGAGACATCATATAAATTGTGAACTCTCAAATACCACTGTATTAAGTACATTAAAATTGGTTAATTGAAGGCCCTGGTGGTGAGGTGGGCACATATAAATTTCTGGTTTAAAAACATTTCTGCACAATCTTTTCAAACCAAATCCAAATAGAAATGTGTGTTCAGAAATATAAACTTTACACTATGCCGCCTGAATAAAAGGTTCCAGAAACAGTCTTTTCAGTGGGCTGCCATGTGATCTGTCTTATCTTTGACCTCTCTTAGCATTTACCACATTCCACTTTGTAATGTGGCTATGTGAGCATGGGTTTCTTCTATCTACTAGACTGTGAGAAGGCAGGGATAAGTCTTACTCCTCTCTGTGTACTTAGCACAGAACCCTTTACACAGAAGATGCTCAAAAGCATTGCTTCTTAAATTGCCTTAAATGCTAAGGCAGCTACCCACAGGCTTCTCAATCTCAAAATGGAAGACAGAAAGGGACGCAGGAGTCCTGTGGACTTGTACCTGTTCCACTCTCAGCATGTCAATGATCTGGTCAAATAATGGCGTTCTCAGCAGATCTCGGTGGATTAACAGAGTCTCCAAAGCATTACAGGCAGCTGGATACTCACATTTAGAATCTCGGACTGAAAGAAGGAAGACAAATGATTGTTTCTATTAACATGCTCCCAAGTCACAGAGGATCTGCTAAATATTCTGCCTGCACCCAACAGGGCCCCCATCTAACTCACCCAGTCTGGTGGCTTTATCGACACTGGCCTCTGAATCCACATACATGTGGCAGATCCCTTCACTGTGCCCCATCACCGGGATCCCCTTAGCAGCTTTCTGGATATCTCGGACCAGCTGGGAAGAGCCACGTGGGATGATGAGATCTATCATTTTGTCTAGGCGACAAAGGTCTTCCACTTCTTCTCTGGTATTCACCTGAAGAGGTAGAGAAATAAAAGCAAAAAAATGACATCTGACCTCACGAAACACAAAGTAGCAGCACCCCTTTTACAGATAAATGTCTGTACCTTGGGGAGAACTAAATCAGATGCTGTGAAAACTTATTCCAAAAATAAGATAAATGTCCTGTTATCATGGGAACTGAAAAGTCATCTAGCAAATACTTACACAAACACTATACATTAGGTGCTGTGCTCTGTATTACAAACCTGGAGAACATGTCCCAGTCCTCAAAGAGCTAGAGTCTAGCAGGAAAGACATGACTAGGACACAATGTGCCATAACTCAGGGCAGATAATTTTCAAAATGGTACCAAGGTACCAAGCGCTACCTCTGGAAGTCAGAGGGGCTACAGATTGTGGCCGGTTAGGAGGATCATAACGGGAGTGCTGCACTGTGGCTTCTCCAACCATAGCCTTCAGGACAGGCTGGGTCTTGCTCAGGAGTCCTGGTTCTCCACAGGTGCCCCTGACTAGCTCTCCCCTGCAGCAAAGCCCTTGTTTCAGGACACGGAGAGGATGGCCTTTTTTCTTCCTCTTGATTTTTAATTCACCCATATGGTCATGTTACTTACAGAGAAACACAAATAGATACGTATGAGAATGCTCGTAACAATTTTATTCTGCATAGCCCCAAATTGGGAACAACCCAAAGTCTGCCAACAAAAGAAAAGAAAACTTTCTGCCAACAAAAGAAAGGATAACAGGTACCTGGACTACCACATGGTGATAAAAAGAGAAAGCTACTGCTGGATGTAACAATGTGGATGGTTCTCACAGACATAAAGATGCACAAAAGAAATATAACACGAAAGAGTGTATTTTGCTATGATTCCATTTATAATGAAGTCCAAGAATAAACAAAAGAAGGTGAATGTGAAAGAAGTAAACCATGGGCTACCTGGTGGTGGGCCTGGGGCATACTGATCAGGAAGGGCAAGAGGGCACCTTCTGGGGTGCTGGATATGGCTGGTGCCTATGTATGTATGTGTACAGGGATATCTGGATAAAGTCACAGAGTTTTTCATGTAAGATTTGTATACTTTACCTTATGGATGTTATACATCAATAAGAAGGGGGGGGAGGTGGCAGGAAGCCTGTCTGATTAAGGTAGGATGTGGTAGAGATGGGATTTGAATACCTACAATCTGTGCCCTTTCCACCCGCTGTGGAGCCATAAGAAAAAACCCAATTCCTTCCGGGAGCATGTAATACAGTGGGTTTACAGACACTGTCCCAGCAGCCAGCAGAATCCTGGAATGTTGGAGTAGATGGGCCTTGATGGAGAAAGTGAAGGATCTAGAGTTAGCTTAGGTTCAAATCTAAGCTTTACCACAGACTGGGTGATTTTAGATGAGTTACTTTTACCACTGAGCCTGTTTTTTTCCCCCTCATTCTGATGCCATCTCCCCGTTACGGTTGGTATGGAAGATTAAATGAGGCAATGGATGGGAGTTGCCCTGCCCACAGCAGGTGCTCAGTAAGCTGTACCTAATACTGTCTAGTTCAAAACCTTCACCTGCTGGCTAAGGAGAGTGAGACAGTGGTTAAAATGATGAACATAATAACAATAGTGATAATAGCATGACCTCATTCTTACATGCTACACAGTGGTTTATGACAAACTTTCATTAACCGTCTCATCTGACTTGCCCTAAATCACTCTTCCAGTGAGCAGAACCCAGACCTCATACTCTAGGTAAGTGTGCGCCAAGAATGAATTGGTAACAAGTACACTTGTAAATCACAGTGCCAGGACACAGCTGAATGAGAGTGGCCTTCAAAGCCACTGAAGACCCATGTGGACCAAGAAGCCCCTGTCACCGTCCAATGTCAGCAGGTACACAGGACCTGCTGCTGTTCCAGTCAAGCTTGCCTATAAAAATGGCTTGGCCTTACATGACCTAAGTAAGCTTTGCTTCAAACACTCAAACATCAGATCCAGCCCCTCTGGGTCTGATTTGGCTCATTCCCAGGGGCCTACCAGCTGTATGGCCTCCTTGACTCCATGGATTGAGAGGGCCTCTTGGGCCAAAAGGTGAAGAATCCGGTTGCTATGTGTGGCCTCCTTTCCTCCTTTGAGTAATAAGCCATTACCACTTGCTATAGCCAAGGCTGCCACCTGCAGATCAAAGGGGAGAGAGCAGTGAACCAAAGAGAAAATGCAGTAACAGTATTTTATACACTATACTGATTATTATATAATATAGTAACAACATTTACTGAGCACTTTAATAAGGCCTAATCTATTTAAACCTCATGACATTCCAGTGAATTAAATACCTGTTTTATCTCCTGCTTTACAGATAAAGACACTGAAGCCCAGAGAAGTTGGTAACTCCTCAAAGTCACATAACTTCTAACTGGCAGGGCCAGAAGCTTTGACTCCAGAGCCAAAGCACCAATCTCAGTAAACTATACAGCATCCTTAGCACCATTAGCAAAGTAACCTAAGTAGCCAGCATCACATGGCCCCCTCCCCACTTTGGACCTGGTAGAGGACACAGAGCTCAGCTGCCTTTGTCTGAGGCTGGGTGGCCTCTCTGGCCACATCCTACTCTGGCCCTGTAACTATTCTAAGAGCTTTAAATGTTAGTGCTGAGAACCTGGAGCAGACTAGAGCCCTGTCAGACCCTGGACAAGCTGTGGTGGAGATTTCCAGGAAAGGAGCACATGCAGAGAGCACAGGAGCCTGAAACGCTTTGTGGTGAATACTCCCTGACATGACCTAAAACTAGCTTGTTCGCCTAGGACTCCCATACCAGGGGGTCTGTCCTCAGCCGCTGCTGGCACACTGCCCCCTCTGGCCACATACCTGTTTGCAGAAATACTCTAGTGAAAAAGCAGGCCGCCCAGGAGGAGGGTTAGTTACCCTCTTAAAACAAAGAGTTAATAACTCTGACATGATAATCTAAGGCCTGAAGCTTAACTTTCTTTTATTTATTTTTTTAAAGTTTACATATTTATTTTGAAAGAGAGAGAGAAAGCATGAATGCACTCACACATGGGGGAGAGGGAAAGAAAGAATCCCAAGCAGATTCTGCATTGTCAGCATGGAGCCCAATGTGAGGCTCGAACTCACAAACTGCAAGATCATGATCTGAGGCGAAACCAAGAGTCTATAATGATTAACATCATGACTGAGCCACCCAGGCGTCCCCTGAAGTTTAACTTTCTGAATGTTCTTGGGATGAATGAAAATCTTCCCATTTTTATAATGTAATAAAAAGGAATTTTACTAAAAAACCTTGCCTGAGCATGTTCANTGGACCCCTTATAAAAATAATGTAAATCTTCTCTCTATAAATGCACTAGCACACAGAACTGCATACAACTTTTACAACTCATGGATTCTGTGATGTCATCCAGAGTTAAGATCCCAGGAGAGGAGCATGAGCTGTAGTTGGCTAGAGAAGAGACCTTTCTCCATATGAAGTATCTGCTAGTATGGATGAAAAGTAGCAGAGAAACGTCATGGACCCATTCCAGTAGCAGATTCAGGTTCTACAGTTTTCACTTGGTATTTCTGCAAACAGGTGTGTGGCCAGAGGGGGCAGTGTGCCAGCACCCACCAGGGGCTGAGGACAAACCCCATGGTACAGAGTAAACAAGCTGGTTTTAGGTCATGTCAGGGAGTATTCACCACAAAGCATTTCAGGCTCCCGTGCTCACCCTGTACCCTATGGTAAAGAGGTGCTGTTTCTGTTTTTTCTTTAGATATTCGTTTATTTTAAGTAGGCCCAATAGGGGGCTTGAACCCACAACCCCGAGATCAAGAGCTGCACACACTACTGAGTCTGGCCAGGTACCCCTGTTTTATGTTTTTAAATAGATTTTCTCTTTGAGATTTTGAGGCTAATGAAAAGAAAAAGCTGGCATCATCCTACTGTTCAGTCTGGTGGGAAAACTGTCCCCAGATTTTAAAGTGTTTACGGTAACCAGTGGGGCAACCCTCTAATGCCACTCTGTAAATCAAGGCATGGCTCTTGGAAATATCTTTTAACATATGATTTCTCAACACTAGCCTGTAATATGCCAAATTCCTTAACGAGGGTTGTATTTTATTTCCATTAAATACTGAAAGTTCTTTTTTCCTGAGAAATTTCCCTAAGGAAGGCCATCTGTGACACTGAGAACAAAGGGGTCTTTTTGACATGGGTAAAACCAGCTACAAGATGAATGACCTTGCAGTAAGCTAGCAGGGACGCTGTGGTCAGGAATATAGTGCCTCGGTGAGCTAAGACATATGGAAACGAGCTCCTGTGCTGTGCTAGGGAAGGTTCATCTGTTACAAGTGTGACAGGAATAGTAACTTCTGTAAGCTTTAGTTTCCTCAGCTGTAAAATGGACGTAAGAATATGTACTTTAGAATCACTGGAAGAGTCAATACATAAATTACTTTAAGAACCACCTAAGATGTCTCAAAAAATTATCTCTGGGGAAGAAAAAAAGAAAACCTTCTAACCAAAAGAAGAGAAAAAGAAAACCACCTTTGGGAGAGTGTGGGCCCTGAAACAACATTCTTTCCCTACCCCAATGGCAGGCACATACCTGGGGTAGACAGTCTGGGCGAGACTCAAAGATGACCAGCAGGACCCCAATTGGGACAGTCACTTGTTCTAGTTCCAAGTTTTTGGCAATACGGGTTCGACGCAGAACACGCCCCACACTGTCCTGTGAGGAGGCTGCAATCTGCCGCAGACCAATGGCCAGGCTGTTCAGTTTAGATGTGGAGAGGCTCAAACGTTTCAGCAGAGGAGCTGCGAGTCTCCCTGAAGAGGTGTGAGGAACACATGATAAAGGAGTGGCTCTGGACAGGCTGCAGCTGCTTTACTGAACACACGGCACTGTGTTAGGAACAGACTTGAATTTACCGGGTCTCGAGAAGACAATGACATGTCACTTAGTTTTCTAGGGTGCTTTTGGCAGTGTATTTCATCATGTGAAAGTATATACACTGATATCCTTTGTGTCAGCAAATTCAGTTCCAGAAATTTGTCATCTGCATGAGGAAACTCGCATGTAATGACGATACTTGTCACAGCATTTGTATAATAGAATCAAATTCTACTTCAACATTTAGACAATGAACTACAAGGCAGTTATTAGAAATATCTATGTATACTGATATGGAAAGCTGTCCAGGATACAGTTTATGAAGAGGGCAAACTACAAAAAAGCACGTATAAGATCCTATTTATCAAATATTGCATATATGCATGTGGAGATGTCTGGAAGTCATCAAGAACAGTGATGATCTCTTTCTGTGTTATTTTAATTTTTGTAATGATTGACTGATTTTTATAATCAGAAGCAATAATGATGTTTCCTTTTGAAATAAAAACTTAAATAGAGTTATGGTAAGTTCTCTTTTTTTTTAAGTAGGCTTCATGGCCAGTGCAAAGCCCAATGCGGGGCTTGAACTCACCCTGAGATCAAGACATGAGCTGAGATTAAGAGTCAGATGCTTAACCAATGGAGCCACCAAGGTGCCCCAATAATGGTAAGTTCATATTCAGAATTTTCTTTAAATTTAAATGCAATTGTTTGCATGGTATGATTCTCTTTGCACGTGCGCGTGCGCACACACACACATTCATATACACACATGTACATATACCAGGGAAAATCACCTGGAATCACACATAACAAACCATTACTATGGCTAATGTTGAGATGAGATGATGAAAAATTTCCTTCTTTTTTATAGTCATATCCACCAAGATAAAATAATAGAAAGTGTTCTACTTAGGAGGAGAGGAGGCTACTTATATTAAGAAAAAAGCTGAATCATCATTTTAACAACCAATTACATCAATCCATTTTCTTCACTCGGTGTTAACATCAAGTTTTAAACACAGTGCATGTTAAATGTTACATTCTGGTTTTCCATCTCACAATGCATGTATGCTTTCCTTGTGGCCAAAACTGTTGTAATTCCTACTACATACTCTACTGAGTTGACACAGCTTCACACATTTAACCAGATCTATGTTGTTAAACCCTGAGGCTGTTTGCAGTTTTCAGTGTGATAAATAACCCTGCTCCAAGAATCTTTACATACAGAGCAGTTTCTTCTTGAAATAGTTTCTTAGGATAAATTTCCTGAAAAGGGCTTAGGAAGTCAAAGGGGACCACCCTGCTCATGTATAGCAAGGACTCTGTTCATAAGCCACTGTGCATCCTTACAGAGAGACAGAACAGGGGTCAGAAGTCAGACTTTTGCCAACAACTAGCTGTGTGACCTTGAGCAACAGCTTTAACTTTGGTGGGTCTTAATTCTTTTACTTTAAAGAACTGGGTAAGATAATCATCAAAGATTCTCTCATTTCTGAAAATCTATTTTATGACTTTCCAATACTGCGAAAATTCAAAAGACCAGATGTAAACTCTAAAGGAAGTTCCAAAGCAATAGCTGAAAATGTTTTGAGAAATAAAGCAATGCTAATGAGCCTTGCAAGGTTTCTTTGAAGGGAACACTATTAATCTGGATGTTTAATTTAAGGCACATTTATTCAAGAGAAAAGGAAATTCAAAGCCCCATGAAACCACCGCCTATTTTTAAGGGTAGAAATACAGAGAATTAGGAAGGAGAGAAAGACTGAGGGCTGCCCTGTCAACATATTTAGTTACGTGCACTGTGAGTTCAGCCGTATCACTCCCTCTACCATCTGCACCTCAGGGGCATTTGTGGACGGCATCTGCTGCTGGCTCCGGGCAGGCCACGCACTGATTAATAAACTAGGAGATAAGCTATCTTTCATGAGAAGCTCCACAAACTATTTCCACAACTATCTTACATGGGTTGTAGAAACTCATGGTCCTTGTGGGTTTCAATCCTGGATTTGTCACTGGCCATATGGTTTTAGGCTCATGACAACCAGCCTGTGCTTTAGTTTCTTCCTCTGTAAAATAGGGATGATAAATAGTAGCTAACTCAAAGGTACCATGTTGGAAAGATAAAATGAAATCCTAGCCTTTACAGCACGATGCCTAGTGACACAGTAAGTGTTGGCTGCTATTAGGGAAATGTCTAAAATGGTGGGGTCCTCAATATTTTTCTTTTTTGCCCTGAACTGCCATAGTATCCATGGCTCGTGACCTGTGGGTATAGAAAAAGCTCCTCTGGAGGGCTGTACTAGAGTATCCGGGAAAGGAGTTGGAGATGGTAAGCATAATTTGAATACTAGCAAGCAGCATATAATACAAATAGTACATAATATAAAATTTCTTCTATAACAATCTTTTTTTTTTTTTTACATTTTTAAAAGTTTTTATTTATTTATTGGAAGAGAGAGAGCATGAGCAAGGGAGGGACAGAGAGAGAGTGAAAGAGAGACTCCGTAGCAGGCTCCACACAGCACAGAGCCTGATATGGGGCTCAAAGCCATAAACCGAGAGATCATGACCCAAGCTAAAGTCAGATGCTTAATCAAGTGAGCCACCCAGGTGCCCCATATAACGATCTTGTCTTTAGGCAGACTATGCTATAAGAATTATTAGTAAAACAAAGAACAAGAACCAAAACAAAACCCTCTGTCACACTGATTCCAAACTGCTTGGTCTTTACCCTCTGCCTCCTCCAAGTCTTTCTTGTTGGCTAACAGGATCTCATCACGCTGATCCGTCAACAAATCAGCCAGATGATGAATAATCTCTGCTCTCTAGGAAGAAAGGTAAAACAAACAAGCAACTACATTAATCTGAGAAGAACCCATACCATACTTAAACCTACTCCTCTGAATGAGCCAGGCCTTGCTCCTAAATCTAAGGTCACCATTCATTGAAATCTCCTTAGCTTCTATCATCCATTACACACCTTGGCTCCCCTCATTTTTTCCTTCCTCTCTCACTACTAATCTCCCCCTACTTCTTGTATTTCTTCTTCTTTTACCATTCCTGATTATTATGATTAGCAGACCACGGTCCAGCAGTAGGGAAAAGGCACAATGAATTACACAATCGGTCCCTAAGATGGGGGCTAGCATTTTGAATTCACATGATATATACATCTCATGATATGTACATGAGATATTGATACTCAATATCAATGGCTACATAGTTTATTTATTAAATAAATCTTGACAACTACTTATTTTGACAATTTTGACAATTACTTATTTAATGAGTTCATTCAAAGGGGAAAACCCAGTCTTGCATGCTTGAAGAGACCTCACTCCTTACCCAGCTAGATTAAGAAGTGTGGCAAATCAGTGTGATTACTTAGGAAGCAAAGAGAAGTGGTTTAGAAACACAAGTTAAGCTCTTCTTTTGCTTTCCTTTCTCTACTTGTAGTTATTTAAAATTTTCTTTTTTCTCAGGGCAAAGTGCTCCCTAGAAGAAATCTAAATACACCATCCTTAGCAACACAAGCTTTGAGAAGCCAATCCCCAGCTTCCACCTGATGGCCTTGCATTTCCAGACTTGTAGTGTCTGCCACTTCACGGTGGGCAGGCCACAGACTACAGGGCAGGCTTTTGAGCTTCCATCTAAGGTAAGTTAGGTGATTCAGATGCATTAGAATAAGCAGTTTTCCTACATTTCCATGTCCAGTATGTGGCAGGCTTAGGAAACCTCCTTGGTCTCATCATTTTCATGATGTTTTTGATCAAAACATAGTGACAAAAAGATACCTTATGCCAGAGACTACAAAAGAGGAAATAAAATTTACAGAAAGAGAAAAGGGAGAATAAATCTGAATCTCACTTGTAACTAGAATAACTCTGTAGAGACAAGAGGAATGGAGGGGGAGATGGCAGCCCTGACTACACTAAACCTCACAGCATGACTCAGTGTGAAAACCAACCAAACTATTAGCTAGGGTTATTACCTGCTCAGGTTCCAAAGTGGCCAACATCCTTCCTCCTGATCGAGCCATTTCTCCCTGCTGCTCAACGGTAGGACCTGCAAGAATATTTGCAAACATCAGATCATGGACAGCAACCCAGCATGTGCGCAGGCTCATCACATACACAGAATGAATGCTCAATGTCTTGGTGTGCTTGCTTCCTAGAGGTCATTCAGACAAAGTGGCAAAAGAATACACTAGGTTAACTCAGACATAAACACAAGAAACTTGTCTATATTTCTGGGGTAGACAGTATAAATTACATCTTGTAGAGTTCTTTTCAATTCCACTTTAGCTTATATTCTCTAATGTGTTTGCATTTCTGAATATAGATTATACGGCAATATATTTGCCAACAGTTGAGTACTTACATGTCTTACTGTCTTATGCGTCTTTGCATTTCTAGGCCTCCAGCATGGGCCTACCAAATGTTTCTTAAGAAAATGGATGCTCATATTCTTTAACACAGTCGTTTTAGAGAGAATAGGAAGCCTAGTTGAGCAGGTTCACTAAATTTTACAAAAGCAAAGCAAAATCCAATTTTGCAAAGAGTGTTTGAAACAATACCGTATTTCAGAATATTAACACATCAATTTTGTGATCTCTATTCCTACAGAAAAGCTCAATCTTCAGTCTCATTGAGGCTATGGTGTGACTGCCTATCATCCACAGACCATGGGACTCAATGAGGAACTACTTACCTGCAGGCTTTACTTCAGAAAAGAAGGTGCCAACTTTCTTTCCCTCCACAATGTCTGTGATGACATGTCCAGACACCTTTGGGTGGGTTCCATTGGCAATAACAACAGAAGTGCCACCTTGCAAAGCCCACAGGGCTGCTTTCACCTAATAGTAGAGGTTAGAGCCCAACGTAAGATTCAGACTTTTTGCAGGGTCTAGTCATCCATACTTTCAACTTGCAAAAAGAATACAATGTGATATGGGGCGCCTGGGTGGCTTAGTCGGTTAAGCGTCCGACTTTCACTTAGGTCATGATCTCGCAGTTTGTGGGTTCAAGCCCCGCATCGGGCTCAGTGCTGACTGCCAGCTCAGACCCTGGAGCCTGTTTCAGAGTCTGTGACTCCCTCTCTCTCTGACCCTCCCCTGCTCACGCTGTCTCTCTCTCTCCTAGACATAAAAAAAAAAAAAAAAAAAAATTAAAAAAAAAGAATACAATGTGATAGTGAGCAATGGAAGTTAGATGCAGGAATGTTTTGAACAACTACAAAGCTCTGAAAACATGCTCAGCCCATGCTCTTTCCAGTCCAACTCCGGTATTACCTAAAGATGAGCCAATCTGCCCTTTGTGCTCAGTGTTCGAAGACTCTCTAGTACTGGGACTCATAACTTCTACATTTGACTTACTACGCCTCAATGTAGTGTCCAGCCTGGTGTTTGACCAGAATCTGATCCAGAGTTCTTATAGCTTTTGTAGATCTCTTTTGCATGTCTCTGCCATTCCTACCAATTGATGCTGTATCTTAAGAGTATTATTACTATTTCTGAAAGATCTCATAAGAAATATTTGAGCTGGGGCACCTGGCTGGCTTACTCAGTAGACCATGTGACTCTTGATCTCAGGGTTGTGAGTTCGAGCCCCATGTTGGGTACAGAGATTACTTAAAAAACTAAAAAATCTTGGGGTACCTGGGTGGCTCAGTCCATTAAACATATGACTTTCGATTTCAGCGCAGGTCATGATCTCACAGTTTGGGAGTTCGAGCCTTGCATCAGGCATTCTGTACTAACAGTGTGCAGCCTGCTTGGGGTGCTCTCTCTTCCCTCTCTGCCACTACCCCACTCACACTNTTATATATATATATACACCCTGCCCTTGAGGAGTTTATAACATGAACACACTATATATATAATATTAATGAAAAGAATACGTATACAGACATGACTAAATATAAGCACATGATATACACTGTACCTGTATTTAGACATGTGCACATTTAAGAGTCTATGTGCCCAGTATTTTAGCCATTAGTCCCCAAATAATCACAAAAGTCAAAAGGGTAGGGGTACCTGGCTGGCTCAGTCGGAAAAGTGTGCATTTGATCTTGGGGTCATGGGTTAGAGCCCCATGTTGGGTGTAGAGATTACTTAAATAAATAAACTTTAAAAAAAAGTAAAAAGAATAAAATATTGTTTGATTTTATATGTTACAGGCAGTAAGAGCATCAGACCCTTACCTTGGCTTCCATGCCACCCATTCCTACTCTTGACTTGGTTCCAAAGGTCACAGACTGCTGATCTCCAGGATAAAATATATCAATGAGCTTTGCATCATCTGACCCTGGAGGACTGTCAAAGAGACCTAAAAAGTAGACAAGAGTCGGTAGTATTGCTTTAATGGAAGGGATGTCCCCCAAGACAGACACCCCCCTGGGCACTTGCCAACCACTTGTACATGACTGATGAAGTCTTTGTTCTACCAGCTCTAACCAGAAAAGAGAATAAGTAACCTATATGGTCTACCCATGCTGAAAAGCAGCAACAGGAGGACTTTCCATACATACTTTTATAACCTGGCTTAATGACTGAATGTTTGCCTGCATCACAGCATGACCATATCCTTGGCACAACACTTATCAGCCCTGCCCACTGTCTACTGGGAAGCCATCCTCACTTCTGCCACTGCTACTTAAGATGCTGAATTAAGAAAGTAACTGAAAAAGATAAGTGGCTACTAGAAACAGTGCAGCAGCCATATATTATAAAGTGACTATTTCCAAGTGGGATGAAATGGGAGATAGGTTTTCATGAACTCTCACAGCATCCTTCAAAACAGTCACTAATTATACTCCCCATGTTATGGGTAAGGCATTGTGAAGGTTAGGCTGAGTCAGCAGAAAAGAATACAACTCTTGGCCTTTAGTCTGGATTTATCACCACAAAGTCTATGTCCCTTTAATAGCTGAATAGCATAACATAAAATATAGTTACATGAAATGTTATATGCACACAATCCAAGATTAAAGATCTTCACTACTTCACTTATAAAAATAGCCAGTTGGAGCCTTGTAAAGAAAAATGAAGTGAAAATGTGAAAATGGAGTCACATCAAGACCTAAGTACAGGGAGGAACTGCCCAGGGCTGGGGACTGGCTCAAGGACAAGTGGGCAGTGATGTTTTTGGTTTAAGTTACTGTTTTTCCCATTTAAAAATACAGCCCTCTCTGCTCCATTATTCCAAATATCTGCTATACACATCCCCTCCAGGAGCAAGAGAGTCAGAGGAGTGAAGGAATCAGCGTCTGGGATAGAATGCCGCAGTGCTAACCATGGGCAGCAAATACAGGGAGAGAAAAACCACCTCCCCAACCTCTGTCCACCACGACCCAGCACTCCACGCTCCTGGACTCTGGGATGGAGTTTTCTCAGAAGGTATCATGCTATGAGATCACACAGGCTTGGATTCTGACGCTGTTTTAGTTTCATACAAAAGTAACATGGGCAAGGTTATACAATTCTAAGCCAAACTTTCCCCAGAGATGCTGAGGAGTGCCTAGCGTTCTAATACTCTGCCTACTCCTCTTTTTCCCCTATAGAGCTTCTCAAAGCCACCAAGAGCATATTCAAAATTCTAATACTGTTCTAAAAATCAACATTCAATGGATAACTAATTAAAAGTTAATAACACAAGCCTGTTTTTTGTACATTCATGTATATCTGTACACAAATGTTGACAGCAGCATTAGTTATAAATGCTCAAATGTCTATCAACTGATGAATGGGTAAATAAAATATGGTGTAGCTACAAAGTAGAATATTATTTGGCAGTAACAAGAAAAGTACTGATATATGCTATCATATTGATAACCCAATTCTGTTTTTCAAGGCTGCATTAAAAGTATTTAGTAGAGGGGCACCTGGCTGGCTCAGCTGGACAATCATGTGACTCTTTATCTCAGGGTTGTGAGTTCGAGCCCCATGTTGAGTAAAGAGATTACTTTAAAAAAAAAAAGTTTACTAGAGTTTAGTTGAGATTGGACTTTATATATTGATCTCTCAAACTCATGTCCTTTACCTTACAAGGAAGTATAGAAGAGAGAAAAGAGTGTAGATTTTTAAACAGAACAGATTTAGTTGTGAAACCAGCCTCTGCTAAGTACTACGTGAATCTGGATATACCACTTAACTGGTGTGAATATAATTTTTAATTTCTTCATCTGAGTAACTGAGCTAACCTACCTGCTTTGCAGGACTGCTATAAGAATTCAATAAATTGACATTTATAAAGCACCTAGCACAGTATTTGTGCATAGTAGAAATTCAATAAAAATTTGTTGATTAACCAAAAAGCCTTCATCTGCAGAGTGGCTCACTCTTACCCCAACCTAGCTGTTCCTGTCCTGAGATTTCACATTTACAGTGGACAAACAAGGTACCAAGATTTCTTACAGGTAAAAATACTGACATGTAAGTATGTATCGAACTTCCCACATGGGTGGAAGACAGATCAACCCATCTATATCTGCCTCTGCTTCCACCAGGCAGCCCCCTGCCCTTAACTCTTGTACCACTCTATAGAGTGTAAACTGGAAAACAAGTCCTGCCAAAGAAACCTGCCTTGGGTATGGGATGGGAATTAAATAGGTTTTCCTGATCTCCTGGGAATATATAATGGGGAACTTTTGGGATCCTGTAGGTTTGGCCTATTTTAGACACAGCTGCCATATTCCTTATAAGTCAAAATATAAAATGGACACAGCTTAAGAAAGTGAGAACAGCGAATGGAGAGTCAAATTGGAGCCAAGAGGGACCCTCCTATAAGGAAGGGGAAAGCAGAGAAAAATAGATTAACATATGACACCATGGTGGCCACATAGCCTGGATTTCTGCAGGGGCTCCCATTTAATATAATGTGTCTTGTGATTTATGTTAAAAACTGAAAGTGATTAAAACCACAATGAAAAAGCTTTTCACATCCACTAGGATGGCTAAAGTCAAAAAGCAGATTACAAGAGGTAAGTGTTGGCAAGGATGTGGAGAAACTAGAACCCTCATACAGAGCTGGCAGGAATGTAAAATGATGCAGCTGCTTTGGAAACCAGTGTGGCACTTCTTCAAAAGGCTACACACATCGAGAATTACCACATGACCAATTCTGCTCCTAGGTAAAACAAAAAACATGTTCACACAAAAACTTGTAGATGAATGTTCACAGCAGCATGTCTATCAACTGATGAATGGGTAAATACCATGTGATGCATATACACAATGGAGTATTCTTTGGCAATAAAAAAAGAATACTGATAGATGCTGTAACATCGATGAACCTCCAAAACATGGTAAATAAAGGAAACCAGTCACAAAGGATCACATACTGTATGATTCCACTTATGAAAAATGTCCAGAATAGGCAAATCCATAGAGAGAGCAAGTAGAGGAGAAGCTGCATATGGCTGGAGAATCTGGGGAGGGAAGTGAGGAGTGATCACTAATGGGTATAGGGTGATAAAATGTGATGATAAAAATGTTCTAAAACTATTGTCAGAGTTGAGCAACTGTACGAATATACTAAAAATCAGTGAATGGAGTAAGTCTTAAATAGGTGAACTGTATGGTATGTGAATTACACCTGTATAAAGCTGTTCTAAGAAAACATAAGTGCCTGGAAATGACCACATTTCAGCAAACTGCATCTCCCAGACTCTTCCACCTTCTTTTGAGCCATAAAAACTGTCTGTCAGACCATATGGCTCAGAAAATAATGGTCTATATTAAAAAAAAAAATCGGAAGGACTCACACAAAGATGGAAATTCATGTGCTCACGCATTTAGTATTTAAAACAAAGGCTGGATAAAAGGAAAAGGCATTATTTTGTACCTTCTACATCTGAAAGAACAATCAAGAGGTCAGTTTTCATTTCCACAGCCAGACGGGCAGCCAGGCTATCATTATCTTTAACGCTAATAACCTGGAATGCAGGTAAAAAGTCATTAATGATGTGAGTGAACTATGCATTTCAAAAAGACATTCACAGAAGTACTCTGCTAGGTTCTGGCAGGCAAAGTTAATGATGGAGTGCATAGATGACAGCTCTCGTAGGCCCCTTCTGTCTGCAAAACACCATGCCTCCTGGACACCCCACTTCCAAACATGCACCCTTCTCTCTACTGACACACACAAGCCATGCGCATAGCACCATCAGAAATCAGTACTGTGCCTCACCCTGTTGAATGAGACTGTCTGACTTCAGAAGAGCTTATGCAGCCCCTGCTCCATGAGGCCAGTTTCTCAACCTCTCCCTCTTGTTTATGCCAAACTTCCAGTGTTAGTACGTGCAGCATAGCGTGGCATTAGTCTCCAGCATGCTCAACCCTTAGGAATACTTTACCCACATTTACCCCCTGGAGATCACTATTGGGCTCAGCTGGGGGCACGACAGCATCATTTGTGTTGACAATGGGAACGATGTTCATTCGGAGGAGTTCATGAAGTGTCCCATTAAGGTTCCGGCGCTTCTGTTCATCGTGGAAATCCAAGTTGGTCACCAAAATCTGAAAGTAATTAAATGGATCAAAAATGCAGGAAGGAGGAAAATGACGAACTTCCCAGCAATAACATTCAAAAGATGCTAAGAGGAGAGGAGTTAAACTCTAGATTTCTGGATCCCATACACATCAAATGGAACACATATCTTTGGATGCTCATCCAATTCTTTTAGAGATGGGAAAAATTAATCACTTGGAATACTTATTTAAGGATGCTTAAGACTTCTTGTAAAAGTACTTCAATTCTCAGAGAGCTACTAGATCTCTTCCATGTACAGAACTGAGAAAATTAACCTATGAGGGGTGCCTGGCTCAGTCAGTTAAGTGTCTGACTTCAGCTCAGGTTAGGATCTCATGGTCTGTGAGTTTGATCCCCACGTGGGGCTCTGTGTGGACAGCTCACACCCTGGAGCCTGCTTTGGATTCTATGTCTCCCCACCTCTCTCTGTCCCACCTCCACCTTGCGCTGTCTCTGTCTTTCAAAAATGAATAAATATTAAAAAAATTAAACTATGAACTTTATGGGGCACCTGGGAGGGCTCAGTCTGACTCTTGATTTCACTCAGGTCACAATTTCATGGTCTGTGAGTTAGAGCCCCACATCGGGCTTCGTGCTGACAGTGCAAGCCTGCCTGGGGTTCTCTTGCTATCCCTCTCTCTCTGCCTCTCCCCCACCTGCGCACATACATGGGCACACTCTCTCAAAATAAATAAACAAACATTACAACTAATGTACGAATTCTAGAGAGGTACACTTTGGGGGAAGTGATGGCCATGCATTAATTTCTAAAATATCTCTGTATCCTAGCATCTGATTCAGGGGCTGGCCATAGAAGGCACTAAAACATTTGGTGAGTGAGTGAAAGAATGTGTATGGAATAAAATGCAATAGGGCTGTGTTGCCACTGTTGCTCTGCAGCTGACCACTGCAGTTAACACAGTGTGTCTGAGCATGTGGGACTGGTCAGAGAGGTTTATATAGGTGAGTCTTTAGTCACAAACTGAAAGAAGGGCTGGACGTAACTTAGTTCAGGGGAGGGGATGAGCATAAGTGCTCAAAGGTACAGAGCTGGATGTGGGGGAGGGCAGACAGCTCTGCTTTCTTGCTTAGCTCAGGGTATTAGGCAATAGTTAGCAGGAGAGAAGGTAATTGAGAACAGCAAGAAACTAATGGAAATAAGCCCTGAAACTCAAAAATAAATGTTTCAATGAAATCCCCCAAATGTTTAAGGAAGAAGGGTTCTTGCAGTGTAGGGCAGGTTGAAGTAGAAAAGGCTGCAGGCAGACTGTCAAGAAGGAAGGTACCCAAACATTAACACTGGGAATGGTTAAGCTCTAAGCTAGGGTCTGGCTATGGTAACTGAGAAGGTAACAGCAGCCTTAACGATATATAAAATGAAAGTGAGGAAGAAAAATGGTAACACGACTAAAGGAAATAATTCACTCACTCAAAATTTGTTCAGTACTTTGGAAATGTCAGGCCCTTAGTGAGCTCCTGAGAGAGAGAATAAAACTGTTGATGGTTTGGGGAAAGTGGAATGGGGCACATCTTTTGTAAGGATAGATCACAAACTCTTTTTCAGGAAAGTTGAGTCCTATAGGAAAAACAGGACCAGGTCAAATAGTACATGTAGACGCTAGCCATGCAGGTGAAAGGTCAAATGATAAAGTAAATGTGTGTAGGAGAGGCAAACAGGAGGTATAAAAGTCCAGTGAAAATACCTGTTGCTCAAACAGTTTAACAAAGAAGGAATAGAAGACAAGAGCCCTAAAGAGAGAAAAATATGTGTGTGGAGAAGGGTAGTCTGTTAAGATGCACATTCATTTCATTTCTATGAAAAAAAAATAAGCTGCTGTATTTGTTTAAGTCTTTAACCTGACAAACAATTTCCAAAACCCACTGATAATGGTCTTCACAACAGGATTACTAAAGACAACAAGAAACCAAAGGAGAAGGTACAAAGGACAAAGATTTATTGCTGTAAGGTCCCCAAGGAAGGCAAACATATAAGAGAGGGAAAGACCCACAGGTGGATGTCTGCTGGAAACTGGAGGGGACAGAACTTTTTCACATCAATATTAATGTAAGTCATGGCTGATGTGCAGTGACTTTTAAAGCTACTTTCATTAAAACATACCTAAAAACCCTCAAAACCATCATACATGGGAAAACAAAACAAAACAAAAGCAAAGATCCTGGATATAAGTTTCCTCACCTGGCTCCAGGCACTTATAAAAAACATTAAAGACTGAAACTGTCTTTAGATTGAGGAGGAGAAGAGAGCTGATAATAATGGGCGACAGAAATTAAGATTT
Organism: Crocuta crocuta; assembly: GCF_008692635.1. Classification (NCBI taxonomy): domain Eukaryota; kingdom Metazoa; phylum Chordata; class Mammalia; order Carnivora; family Hyaenidae; genus Crocuta; species Crocuta crocuta. The sequence continues at coordinate 3,804,888 of NW_027527853.1, read as the reverse complement.
CTATTGTATTCATAGTAACAGGAAAAAAAAAATCTAAGACAGTGGGGTCCCTCCCTATAGGCAATAGGTGGACAAGTCCGTGACTTTCTGTTTCAGCTCACTTACTCAAGCACGTTCTGGCACAATACCACACCACCACTGCGGATAACATTGTGAGGATCATGGAAAACAAAAAGCAGTAGGAAATGAAAGAAGAAAACCTGAAAGGATGTATAAATAACAACATCATCTATGTAAAACAACATCTGTGTAAATGGTAGGATCAGAGGCAACAAAGGAGTCTAAAGATAATAACTTGGGGAGTTCAATTTTTTCTTTTTTTTTTTTTTTAATTTTTTTCTAGGAGAGAGGGAGAGAGAGACAGTGTGAGCAGGGGAGGGTCAGAGAGAGAGGGAGTCACAGACTGAAACAGGCTCCAGGCTCTGAGCTGGCAGTCAGCACAGAGCCCGACGTGGGGCTCGAACCCACGAACCGCGAGATCATGACCTAAGCGAAAGTCGGACGCTTAACCGACTAAGCCACCCAGGCGCCCCGGGGAGTTCAATTGTTTCAATTGCTTTGTGAAGTGACTATTACTTGCTCTGTGACATTTACATGTTTCTAGGGTGTAGTTGTATCGATGATTAAAAATACAATTGAAAAAGTTCAATGTGGAAAGAAGGCTCTAGAACATTCACAGCAACCACTAAAAATGTTGAAGTTCCATAAGGACTAGAACCATGGTTGATTTGTTCACCACAGTATCCCCAGTGCCTAGCATACTTCTTGGTACACTGTAAGTGCTCAATAAATATTTGCTGAATGAATGAAAACCTACCACAAGCATCCTTCTTTCCTTCAGTGCTTAATAGAAATTTATTGTGTAAGTCAACCAGGTGCAAAGAGAAGCAAGCCACCTGAAGTCAAAAAAGCCAATGAAATAAAGACATCTAACTTTTCTGTCTTCAGGAAAAGTACAATCACTTATAGTAGTAGCCATAAGAATTATTAGTATAGGGGCACCTGGATAGCTCAATTAGGCATTCAACTTCGGTTCAGGTCATAATCTTGTGGTTAGTGAGTTTGAGCCCTGTGTTGGGCTCTGTGCTGACAGCTCAGAGCCTGGAGTCTGCTTGAGATTGATTCTGTCTCCCTCTCTCTCTGCCCTTCTCCTGTTCACTCTCTCTCTCAAACATAAATAAAAAACATTAAAAAAAAGAATTATTAATACAATAATGATACTAATAATTACTGAGAATGACACTACACTAAATGCTTTTCGTATTATTTTCTCATAGACTTTTTCCAAAAATCGTCTCAAATAGACACTGATACTATTTTCTTTTTTCATATGAGGAGACTGAAGCACAAAAAAGTCAAACCTAAAGACTTTCTCCAGATTTCCCAAATAACAAATGATGGCGTTAAGACTGTATCCTGGTGGTCTGGCTCTCGAGCTCTGCTCATCACCCCTTGGCTCCATGGGAATCACCCTCACAGGTCCCACACCTCTCTGCAAAGGCGAGTCTCTCACCTGGGCAGCACAGATGCTGTACTGGGTAAACATGGCCTCATACAAGGCCATCAGCCCACTCTGTCCAGCGGCTGCACAGGCTCGTGCTTCTAAGACTGGAATTGCCTACAACACACAAATAGATACGGTGTGATTGGGAGTGAGGGAAGAAGGCCTGGGGACCCCTGTTACAGGGGGTGGGGAAGCATCACTCACCATCTCTTTCAACTGGTTCTGCCCTGAGTGCAGGGCCTGCCGCACGCTCTGAGACAAAAGGATCTCATGGCGCAAGCGTTGCTTGCCGAAGGCTACGGCTCCACTGGTCACCAGCATCATCTCTCGGCCTTGATTCTGTAGCACTGAAACCTGACATTGACGAAGGAAAAGGCACCACAAGTCACTGTTATCATCTCTTTCCTCTCTTCAGAGAGGTAGAGTCTGCCTTACCTGTACAAGAGACTCAGGTAGGATAGTAGACAACTTAGTGGATCTCAAATGCAGGCTTATGAACCACCACTGGGCTGGCTCTGGAAGAATCACCCAGGTTGTTTGGTAAAAATACAGATTCCTACATGCTGCCTCAAATCTGGTAAGTAGGTAGCAGACAGAGGTCAGAAATTTTTTTTTTGTAATTTTATTTTTTTTAAATCAATAGTTTATTGTCAAGTTGGTTTCCAACAACACCCAGTGCTCATCCCCACAAGTGCCCTCCTCCATGCCCATGAAATCAGAAATTTTTAATAAGGAGATTCTGGTGTGCAGGCAGGTTTGACATCCACAGCACTGATGGTATCTGTTGGGAGTCTATAATGCAGAAGGCCTAGTTCCAGAAAAAGAAGTCTAAGAATTACAATGTAAACTGAGCAGATGGCTTCTTAGGTTCTAAGGCACGACCTGGGAGATTGAGGCTCTTTCTGTGGTATGTGGATCCCTATGGGTCACCTTAGGCTAAAGCAGGGACAGATGCTAACCCCGTTCTGCTCTGTCTACCCATAATCAGCTGTGGTCAGTTTGTTCCCTACTTTGGATAGATCTACACTGAAAGAATCAAAGATTCAAGCTTCAGTAGAGTCCATATTCCTAACATGTCCATTCCTCCTGAGGTTTGAGCCCTGCACGCTGGCTCAGGAACTCATAAACACCTGTGATAAATCATGATTTTGAAAAGTAACTTTTTATAATAGAAAATTTCATACTTAACCATAGCGGTAAGAATAGTTTTATAAATCCCCATGTACCCATCACCCAGCTTCAACAACTATCTCTCATGCCAATTTCCCACTCTCTAGCACTACCTTTACAGCTAGCCCCATCATTGTTTTAATGCAAACAAATCCAGGCCCCAGATATATTATTTCACCTATAAATATTTCAGCAGTACTATAACTGCTAAAAAAAAACCAAGGAATATATATGCGCACACCCAAAAAAAACCACTGTCACCTAAACCATTTTAATTAATTCTTTAATATAAAATATCAAGGGGTGCCTGGGTGGCCTAGTTGGTTAAGTGTTTAACTCTTGGTTTTGGCACAGGTCACGATCTCAGTTTGTGAGTTCAAGCCCCGCATCAGGCTCTGTGCTGATAGCATGGAGCCTGCTTGGGATTCTGTCTCCCTCTCTCTCTGTCCCTCCCTTGCTCCCTCTCTCTCAAAAATAAACAAACATTAAAATAAATAAATACATAAATACACATACATACATATATATATATATAAAAGATCCGATCACTGTTCACATTGTCCCAATTTTTTTAGCTTGTCAAATGACAGTGATTGAGGGGTCCAGAAATGGGAAGGTCAAATGAGAGTGTATTCTTGAGGCCTCCTAGGAGAACTGGTACTTAAGCCTGAGCTTTTATGACTGGTAGGATTTGCACCACCAGAGGGGAAATATTCCCTGCTGCTAAGTGCACAGTGTGAATGGTGCCCATGTAGTCGTGTGATTCTGAGGAAGGGGAGGCTCTACAAGTAGATTCCAGGTGGGGGACAAGGACAGGAATGAGTATGTCATGTTGGTGGGCCAGGGAGGAAGTAAGCCTGAAAGCAGTGGTAGTGGTCTCACAAGGGGGAATGGGAAATAAAGTGGATCATTCCATCAGGCAGGAGGCCATGTAGGGGAATTGTGGTGGTCCCCAAAGCAGACTGAAGATGTTGCACAGAGGAGAAACTTGATGAAAACAGTGGGAAGACCCCAGTAATGATTTGCTTAGGTTGCCAGATACCCACGGATCTCATAGAAGTGCTTTCTAGATCAGGGTACTACTAATATGTAGAGTCAACTGTCTTATCCAGGGCATCTGACCATGATAGATAGACTCAGGAGTCAACTTAAAGTGGCTTCCACTGGCCAAAGACTGCAAGCTCTGACCATCAGTACAGATTTGGACCCACTTGCTTGATTAGTTACTGCCTTGAAAAATCACCTAAGTGTTTTGGGAGTCCTGATTCTGGGCTCCCCAAGGGCAGAGATAACACTTACACGTCTGTGAAGTCTCTCACAATGTAGCCTTTTTATACATATCTGTTAAACTGAATTGATCTGATGGACTCAGTCTGGGAGGGAGATTTGATAAAACTGCTTAATACAAAAAATATTAAAAAGAAAATTTCATCAAGTTTCAGTTAGCAGTTTCTTAACAACAACTCATCAGTACAGTTGTTTTTTAAAAACTAAAAATATGGTCATGGAGGACAGAGTTGAGTTACAGATAGAATGAAAAAGTTCTAGTTTTATCTCCATCATGTCTGGATGTCTAGTTTTTTGATTCTTAGTCAGGAAATGGCAAACTATACGCAGCAGGTCAAATCTCACCTGTACCTGGTTTTGTTAAGTAAACTTTTTACTAGATCACAGCTGTGTCCATTCATTTACATATGATTTATGGTTGCTTTTGTGCTTCAATAGTAGAGACAAGTATCTGAGACAGAGACCATTTGGCCTATAAAGCCTAAATATGTACTATCTGGCCTTCTGTAGCAAAAGCTTACTGATATCTGCTCTTGGCAAATAGAGGTAGTGGGATCTGTAATGTGATGTTTAAAGTCTAAAACTCCCATGTTGATCCCTAAAGTCAGTTTCTTTACTGACAGCCCACAGTCAGCCTGGCTTGTTTGCATAACCAGTGGGGCATAAAATCCCCAATGGAAACTTCTGCTTGGAGCCCTTCCAAAGGTTTAGTAAGATACCCTGCACAAAGATCTCTTTGTGGTTTGATCTGGAGACAGACTGTGGTCCCTGTGCAAATAAAGACCTTGGGGGCCTTGTGCACAGATGTCTCTCGGACACCCTGATGCCTGCTTCCACTCTCTCTCTTGCTACCTTGTATCTTTTGTCTTTAAATGAAAGTCTTACATGGGAATTCTCTTTCAAATATCTCCTTTCAAATATCTGAACTTGGAAAATCTTTGCAACGATAACTCATATTTATTTCAATATTATTGGCCTAATTAAAAAAGAAAATGCCTAGCAAAACAGGAACCAAAAAAAAGGCTGAATATTCACAGACATCAACCCTGACTACATGTTAGTCACCCAAGGAACTTTAAAAATCCAGGCGCTTGAGCCCCACCCCAGAGACTCAGTGTGAAGCCAGGCCTCTTAGACCATTTTAATGTGCAGGCAGGATTAAGAATTACTGACATATATGGCTCCTTATCACTAAGAAGCCCGAAGGATGAACTGCATGAAATCAACTTTACTCCTTGACATCCCCTTTGCTTGCCCTGGGATGTGGAGACTGCTGGTACTTTCACTGGCAAAGGGAGTTGACAGATCGGGTTAAATCTATTGCACTCAAATAACTTTTATAAGCTGATAAACCTGAACTGATGGTTATGGTGGGTTAGGGATAAAGTCAGGGTTGAAAAAGATAAACAAACCTGAACTGACAGCTTTAGAATTCCGTATTATTTCTGTTTACCAGAATTTTCCATCTTGACAATTACCTGCTCAACAATAGATGCCAGGCGCCCCAGTGCAAGACCACACTCATCCCCCCGGGTTACTACAGCACTTCCGAGTTTCACCACGATTCTCTTGGCATGCTTCAGCTCACTGCGGTGGGCAAAAGACTTGCCATGTGTACGACTGAGGGGCACAGTGATAAAGGGGATGTTGCTCCAAGAACGAACATGTCTGATGGCTGAAGGCTGGACACGATCTGTAGCTCCCAAACAAAGTCAAATGCAAGAAAAAAGAGAAATATATAATTTCTCATTAAAAAGATAAATACACAACATTAATCAGTTTAGCCAAAAAATAGCTTTGTCATTCTTGACGGAGTAAAATCAGTACATCAAAAAGCAGTATATCCAGCATGTTCTTATTCCAGTATTGTGTGGAGTTCACATCCAGTACACAGGTCCCAGATACACTCAAACACCGTGAAGAGTTTAAACAAAACAATCTTTCCTGAAGACATGTTGGCAAAATATATCAAAAGTCTTAAAAATGTTCACATCTTGTGATGCAGTAATTCTATGTTCAAAAATTTATTCTAAGAGACCAATTGAAGATGGAGACAAAGATTTATCACAAGGCTGTTCATCAGTGTTATAGATAATAGAAAAAAATCACAAGTAGAGTAAACATCAAAAAAAGGCAGAAGATTAATGAACTTTTTAAAGAATTTTTAATAACATAAGAAAATGCTCATGATATTTTAGTTTCCCCTATGTGTCTAAATGCATGGAAAAAAGATGAAAATAAATCAAAATGTTAATGTCTTTATTTTTGATTGAATTACAGGTGATTTAAACTTTCTAATTCTTGTCTGTCTTCCAAATTTAAGCAACAAAAACACAGTGCTTTCTTTTTTTTTTTTTTAAATTTTTTTTTAATGTTTTATTTATTTCTAGGAGAGAGAGAGAGACAGCGTGAGCAGGGGAGGGTCAGAGAGAGAGGGAGACACAGACTGAAATAGGCTCCAGGCTCTGAGCTGGCAGTCAGCACAGAGCCCGACGCGGGGCTCGAACCCACGAACCGCGAGATCGTGACCTAAGCGAAAGTCGGACGCTTAACCGACTAAGCCACCCAGGCGCCCCTAAATGATCATTTTTAAAAGTGATTATGCTTCAGCTTTGTGGAGCTACAAGATGATATGGTCTTTTTTCACAAGAGCTTGCAGTCCAGTTCCTGGCACAAAGCTGCTCAGTAAATCCATCCTCTGGGAAAGAACTGGGACTTGGCACCCTTACTAGACCCATAGGTGGGTTGTCTCATCCTGCTGTAGGAGTCCCAGAGACTACAGGACTGGTTTGTGTTGGGACTAAGTTCTGTGGAGAGTTCCCTTTTTTCATTAAGTTCACCGATACAGTTACTGTGGCTCAGTTTCCAGGGATATTATCATAAGTAACATATATACATACCTAGGTCTAAGCTTAAAAGTTGTACACATAATAATTCTGTACTCAATGACTTGATAGAGAGGGGGTGGTAGAGGGAGAGACTTGCTCCTCTGGGGTGTGGACCTGGGATCATTAGCGGCTATTTGCAGAGCTCCAGGCTACACCCAAGTATCACACAGGTGTATAGCTNCGCGGGGCTCGAACCCACGAACCGCGAGATCGTGACCTAAGCGAAAGTCGGACGCTTAACCGACTAAGCCACCCAGGCGCCCCATTGCTTTCATCATAAAAGAAAAAAAAGTGTGATTTTAAAGAAATCATATCATTATGAAAAAAAGAGAGTGAGCCTGACTAGCAAAGACATTAAAGAACAAAGTAATTGGTGTGAGTGGTAAAAAAATCATAACCAATCCACCTACAAATTTTCTCTCTGACATGGTAGCCTGATTCCAGATGTCTGTAACAATGATTAAAAACCTGACAGCTTTCTGAAGGACAAGGAATGCTGGAGTCAGATACTTTCAATCCCTTTGGGTATCTGCCTCTAAGCAATCCTTTCCTGATTTCTTTCTTCTTGCAAGGCTACAAAGGATTTCTAAGGAAGCAAATATTACACACACACACGGTCAAATATATCGCATAAAGCCAAAAGTAAAGCAGTATGGCAGGCACTGAATCCCTTCCCTAGTTCTCATAGGTGTAACTCCTCCTCCTGGCTGCTTAATAATTACCCATTAGCCCCTTCTCTCACAAATTAAGAGACTTCTCTACTTTGAGCAGGGCACACCACCACCAGTCAAGACTACATTTCCCAGACTTTCTTGTGCAGCTAGATATGGCCATGTGACTAAGTTCTGCTTAATGAAATACATGTGAAAATGTTATGGGGGATGTTTAGAAATTTCCTTCAAAAGAGAAGTGCTTCCTTCTTCCCTTCCTCCATCCAGCCACTTAGAACACGGGTATGAGGCTGGAGCTTCAAGATAATTTTAGACTATAAGAAAAACATCAAGAACTCTGGAGTAACAAGAAAGGAGTGTGGATGCCTAATGTTTTCACAGAGCCATTCTGAAAGCCCTGGACTGTCTCCCTTCTTAGAGAACCTGATTTTCTTTTCAAAAGAAAGAGAGAGAGAGGTGCCTGGCTGGTTCAGTTGGTAGAACATGTGACTCTTGACCTCGGGGTTCTAAGTTTGAGCCCCACGTTGGATTTAGAGATTACTTAAAAATAAAAATCTTTAGGGGCACCTGGGTGGGTCAGTTGGTTGAGAATCGAGCTCTTGACTTCAGCTTAGGTCATGATCTCACAGTACATGAGTTTGCATCAGACTCCGTGCTGGCAGCGCAGAGCCTACTTGGGATTCTCTCTTTTCTGTTTCTGCACCCCTCCCCTCAAAATACATATACTTAAAAAAAATTTTTTTTAAAAAAGCAAGAAATAAACCCATATCCTGTTTCAACCATTATTATTTTGAATTTTCTATTACACACACCTGACCTAACTGTAACTGATACAGAAGAATGAGTGCACAGGCAGAGAGGGAAGGGAGGCCTTGCTGATGGATGGTCTCACAGCAAATGGATCTTCTTTTGGTGGGACTCCTTGATTACAAGACGCAAGTCAAGATGAGTTATATAGGTCCTCAGCAGGACTACACTTTAGGTATTTCCTCCTCAAAGAGTTCTCTATGTGTCATTACAGGCAATTCATAAAAGTTTGAACAAATTACTATAGTGATCATTACAAGCCACATTTTGGCCATTATTCTACAATGGTACTATTGTAGAGTAACTTCTTCCACTTTATTCAACCATTATCACCCCCCGTTTATATTTATACACAGACTTCCCAGATTTCTCTAGACCCACTACCTCTAACTCCTGACCACTAACTCTTCTAACTATAATGTAACTTGTATCATTTCTCTATGCTGTAACAATGGTGGGTAAATCAGACAGAATCTTATTCTCATGGACCAGAAGATAACATGTGTTCTCCTCCCTTCTGCCTCCTTCACACACAAATCTCATAATGAACATTTACTTTTTATTTTATTTTTATTATTTTTTAAAATGTTTTTTATTCTTGANATACAGTTACTGTGGCTCAGTTTCCAGGGATATTATCATAAGTAACATATATACATACCTAGGTCTAAGCTTAAAAGTTGTACACATAATAATTCTGTACTCAATGACTTGATAGAGAGGGGGTGGTAGAGGGAGAGACTTGCTCCTCTGGGGTGTGGACCTGGGATCATTAGCGGCTATTTGCAGAGCTCCAGGCTACACCCAAGTATCACACAGGTGTATAGCTGTCAGGACTAGGCTGACAGCCATTTTTCTTTCCTGTCCCTGCAGGGCTTATCCTGTCCTGTAGACTGCTGAGCATGGGTGGGGCAGTGTAAGAGGCACCTTAGGGACACACATAGTGACAAGCTTGTCAGTCCAGTTGATCAAATGGCAGAAACCAATGAGAATCTAGCAGACCGGGTTAGCATGAAAAAGGCTCCTGACCCACAGTCTTTATAAGCAGAGATACCAGCACAGATGGGTGGCAGGCACTCAAGGGTCATTCTGGCTGCAGCCAATGGGGTCACAGCCAATCAGAGCTGACAAGGTTCAAGTGGAGGAAACAACTATGAATAAGGTTTTAAGCAAATGACAGTTCAGTTACATCCAGTTGATTCTAGAACCAAGGAGAGTTCTGTGGGATTCAGGGCTTTTTGGGGTTCCTGTTCAACAATGCTTGCACCACCCCACAGACTGACGCTACCCTTCTTGGGGGCATTTCTTATGTTCTGCAGAGGATCACATTTTTTAGGGTCCATAACTGAGGACTATGAAGGCCTTGATTAGTTAGGCCTAAGACTAGATGGGTCATCTCTTCCTATCTTCTAAAGAACCTTTAGGCTCTAAGTCCCACAGAAAAGCCATCTCCTCCTAGTTAGTATGAGGGGATACTGAGAAGCACGTGTGTGTACATGTGTCCGGGGTGGGGTGAGAAGAGGGCTGTCCATATTCCTCAAAAGTGCCACACACCATACTCTAAGGGAAGAGAAGAGAAGTAAGCTACCTTTTCAGCATTAGCATCCTTATGCTCAGCAATCAATGAGCCTGTGTTCCAAACCTGAACAAGAGGGACTTCTGACAGGATTTCTATCTCCCTTCCTGGCCTTCCATTTTCTTCTGTGTTTGCATGTACATGCTGTCTCACTTTGCTTTTCTTACTTCTTTTCTGTTCTTCTGCTTATCATGGTCAGTGAACACAGGGCTCCAGAATCCAGAAAAACCTGGATACAAAATTGAAAAATCTAGGGAAAAGATCAGAAAATGCCTCTTTCTGTGAATGAGACCAATGAGAACAAACAATAGTAACAACTATAAAAATACTGAATACTTACTATATGTAGAGAGTGTTAGGTATTCACATACCTTTTATAGAGGAAGAGGAAATATAAAAGGATAAGTATTAGTCTAGTCTGGAGCTGACTGACTGGATTGGAATCTCAACCTTTGTGCTTATTTGCTGTTACCTTATCTGTTGTAGGGGATAAAATGAATTAACGCATGAACAAAAACTGGCACAAAATAAACACTCCATAAATATTAGCTGATATTACAAAAAAAGGTGTTAGCTATTGCTATCAGCATCATACTGAATTTCCATGAGTTAAGTATTATTATGAGTTAGTTGTTAGTATTATTGGACTCATTTTATAAATAAGGAAACTGAGGCCCAGAGAAGCTGAGTAACTTGTTAACATTACCAGACTGTAAAAATGACCACAACACCTTGAAGCTTCTCCCATCAACAGATGGAGTCTGTTTTCCCATCCTTTGAATCTGGGCCAGCACTATGACTTGCTTTGACTACTACAATGTAGCAGAAGTAACACTGCATAAATTCTGAGCTTAGGCCTCAAGAGGTCTTGTGGTTTCCCTGTATGTTCTACTTGGGAACCTGAAAGCATCATATGAAGGGGCCGTGTTTAGCCTGATAGAGGATGAGAGGCCACGTGGAACAGACATGATTCATCATCCCAGCAGAGGCCATCCAGCCCTCAACAATCAGCCCTGAGCCAATGAGTTCTGACACAGACACAGAACCACCATGCAGCCAAGCAGGTCCAACACAGGACTGTAACCAAAATCTACAGTTGTTGTTTTATGTAACTAAGTTACTAGCTGTACTACTTACTTACTAAGTAACTTAGTTACATAAAACAACAACTGTAGATTTAGAACACAGCTAGTTTTAAAATCCAGGGAGCCTGGTTCTAGACCCTGATCTTTTATTCCTTATATTCTTCTTCATGTGAATGGGAAATAGAGAAGTTTTCTTTCCTGGATAATGATAAGTTTGATTAGTTGATAAGCAAGTCCTCTTACAATAAGATCTAGAGACAGACTACTGATAAGATTTAGTTGATATCAGAGAGACAGCCCCTCAAAACATGACAGCCTTCCAACAAATGCTGCTGGAATAATTAGATGTCCACAGGCAAAACCATGAACCTTGGCCTAAATCCTACACCTTCTACAAAAATTAACTCAAAATTAATCACACACTTAAATGTAAAATGTAAAGCTATAAAACTTTAAAAAAAAAAAACATACGAGAAAATCTTCAGGATCCAGGGCTACAGNCTGATAAGATTTAGTTGTTATCAGAGAGACAGCCCCTCAAAACATGACAGCCTTCCAACAAATGCTGCTGGAATAATTAGATGTCCACAGGCAAAACCATGAACCTTGGCCTAAATCCTACACCTTCTACAAAAATTAACTCAAAATGAATCACACACTTAAATGTAAAATGTAAAGCTATAAAACTTTAAAAAAAAAAAAACATACGAGAAAATCTTCAGGATCCAGGGCTACACAAAGCTTAGACTTGACCCCAGACATAATTATCAGTGAAAGAATATACTGATAAATGGGACATGATCAAAACAAAAAGACCTTTCCTTTGTGAAAGATCCTGTTAAAAGACTGAAACAACAACCTATGTGTAAAAGCTATGAGAGAAAATCCTTCAAACTAAGGCTCTGCCAAGGACTAGTATCTAGAAGGTAAAGAACTCTAAAATCAACAGTAAAAAAACAAACAATCCACTTAAAAATGAGAAAGAAACACTTCACTAGAGAGGATATAAAAACAGACAACTAGCACAGGAGAAGATGTTCAACGCCATTAGCCATTAAGGAAAAGCAAGTTAAAACCACACTGAAGGTATCATTTCACTATCACGATGGCTAAAATCAAAGAATGACAACATCAAAATGTTGGTGAGGATGAAGAGAAAGGGCACTGCTCATACGCTGCTGGGGTGAATGCAGCCATTCTGCAAAAAGCATTTGGTAGCTTCTTATAAAACAAAGCATGCAACTACCATATGACCCAGCAATTGAACTCTCAGGCATTTATCCCAGAGAAATGCAAACTCTGTCCACACAAAATCTTGTACACAAATGCTCATAGAAGCCTTAATCATAACAGTCAAAACTGGAAAAAACCAGATGCCTTTCAATGGGTGAATAGTTACACTAACTGTGGTATACTCATACCATTAAACACTATTAAGTAATAAAAAGGAACCAACCAACATATACAGCTTAGATGGTTCTCCAGAGAATTATGTCGGCTAAAAAAAAATCCATCTCCAAAGAACACATGCTGTATGACTTCACTTACATAACATTTTTTGAAATGACAAAATTATAGAAATGGAGAATAGATTAGTGATTGCCAGAGGTTAGGGATGGGGAAGAGGAGGATAGCTATAAAAGAGAAATGTGAAGGATCTTGCGGTGGAAATGTTCTTATATTGACCATATCAATGCCAATATCCAATATCTGGGTTGAGATATTGGAAAAACATATAAATGGCATGAGGGATCTCTCTGTATTAGTTCTTACAACGGCACATGAATCTATAATGGTCCCCAAATCAAAAACTTAGTTACAAAAAAAAGTAATGAACAAAGATAGCCTGTAAAGAATTTGAGGAGTACTATAGGTAACACCTTATTTGAAAAACTTTTAATTACTTAATTAGACACAAAAAAACTATACAAAATTAGTGTGTACAACTTGATGATTCTGTAGATAAGTATATACCTGTGAAACCATGACCACAATTGATGCCATAAAGCTATCACCTCCAGAAGTTTCACTTTATTGATAAGTACCAACACTTTCACCAGTAGGCTGCTTCCTTGCTTACTGTCTTTGCCCAATTCTGCCAAGTTACTTTTTTTTTTCTCTCTCTTCTTTGAAACCTTGCTTGAAACACACTTCCAAACTTCCCACATACTTCCAAGTTTTCTATGGTACATACGAGATCTGGAGAGGGCTGTGGATTGGACCCAGGGCAGGAGACGCTGGCGGAAGGGCTGGAACCCAGAGCGGTAGATTTGATTCAACATGATGCGATGTGGTCACTGATCAAAGTATCTGTAGAATGCAGTTTTTAAAAAGATGAAAATGAAAATAGACAATTTTATTTTCTTCCACTTCTCATACTCTCAGAGTAAGAACTGGACTCTTCTGCTCCAACTCCTCTGTATCAGGGACACTCCCACCTGCTCTGTCCATAGAAGAGAGACAACAAATGGCTCCTTCCCAGATCCCATCTATATCTTGCCTTTCCTAGGACCTCCTAAGTTTTTATGTAAGCAAATGACAACTAAGGATTATAGTTAGAGTGACAGAAAAGTACAATGTTCCCGTGTGGATACTAAATTTTCACTACAAAATTCCTACACAATTAGGGAGTCTCAAACAAATCAAAAACAGATCCAACATCCAATAAGTGGCCATCTCTACCTTCCTGCTATCACCTCCCAAAAGAACTCTGAAAACCACGTATTTCAAATGTCTGCTTGACCCTAGCTGACGTAAGAAGAGGCTAGAAAGGCCAGAGGCCACTGCCATCCTTCTCCCTGCTGCTCACAGGACTCTAAAGCACACTCTTGCATCCCTGGGAGGGGGTGCCATACCTGCAAATGATTGGCATTTCAAATGACTATGGGCACATCTTGTGGAGGATGAGCAGATGGCTAGAAAAAACCTGAGCTGGAAATATGGTGGTTATGGGTTATGGTTAGGGGCTCCCTCCTCTATATACACAGAGAATAAGCCATTCGTTGTTGCAGCTCTCGTGTTAGAGAGACAGCGCTGTTTTCACAAGATAAGAAAGATACTGCACCCTCTTTGCTTGCAGGCTTCTTTATAACTTTTGCTCTATGGATTGGTGGATTTTTTCCAACCCTCTTAAATGTGTCTCAAAAGACTAGCAGTTGGCCCCACACTGAAGAGAAACATGGAGTGGCATGTATTGCTCTATAATTTATACTGCACAAAGGCACAGAAAGGAGAGAGAAGAGATTGGTAGGGTCCATCTATTGTTAAAGATATGTCATCCAATAAGCAACAGAAAGTGCTAAGTGCCACCTTCATTGGCTTCTGTTTGTGACAGTCTGGAAGATCCCAAGAGAAAATTTACTTGCATAACACTGAAGCATGACAAAAGCCCATGGTCTTGTGTGCTGCTTATATAAATCCCTTCAGTAATTGTTGCTAAACAATTATTTACACATGAATTCTCCAACAGGAATGCCAAAAGGGTAAAATAATCAAACTGTGACCCTAAAGTCTAGTCCTATGTCCTTCATGACAACTCCCTCCGTAACTCTAGCATTTGAATTGGATGTAATTCTACAGATTAGCCTGTAACTGCTTCATGTTACTATCATTGCTTCTCCCAACAAGATCATAAAGTTCCCTCTGACAGCATGGGAAACCATACAGGGAGCACGGATTTTGGAGCTGGACAGACTGGGTTCCAGCTCTGCGCCCTCTGGAAGGTTACTCGAATGAGATTTGTAAGCCTCAGTTTCCTCTTTTGTAAAACAGGGACAGTAACAGTAATCCTCGTGGGATTACTGTGGGAATTAAATGAGACAATACATGGAATGCTTGGGTACAACAGATGCTCAACAAATGTCAGCTGTGCTGCTTCTTTCAGGCACTAATGATGCCCTACGACTTCCTCTGTATCTCCTTCAGGATGTGTCACAGGCACAAGGACTCCATAAATATTCTCTGACAGACATAATCAGTAATTATACTTACTGTTTGCCTCTCTTATCTAAGAGTAACTGAAAGCTCTGGAAGTTCAAGGTCACTAACTTATAGACTCAATACTGACCTAGAAACTAAGCCTTCCTGGCCTCTCCTCTGTACTACACGGCCTCTGACTGACTACAGTAGATGCTCTCAGTAAGCAAAGAGCTGATTCCAGGGAGCAAAGGGTACGTGTGTCTGTGTGTGCGTCTAGACTCGATGTCATCAGTTGGAAAAAGTTTCCGTGTTTTGGCTCAGGACGTTTCTGAGGTGCCTCTTTTACTGGTTTTAAACAGAATGCCCTCACTGATTTGGACAGAGAACTGAACTTTAGTCCCAACAAACTTCACCCAGAAACACAGGTTTGGTATGAGGCTCACGGCTCCAAGACAAAGATCGGGTGAGAAATCTCGCCGCCTCGGAGAGCAGGGGTGGATGGGGGGGAGGGGGAGAGGCGAGGGGCCGGGCGCGCCCTGGTGTGCCACACTGCAAAGGGCGGTCGTGAGCTAACTCCCCCGCTGCTGGGGGCCCGGTTTTGAAAGAGAGGGTCACGAAAGCCCAGGAGGGCCGCGGGGGACCGCACACACAGGCCGCGTGGCCACTTACAAACCCGGGCACATCACCAGCAGCGAGGCAGGTGCACTGCAAGCTGGCTCCGGACTCGCGGGCCGAGGGGCGTCCGCCGAGCCTTCAGCCCTCCACCTGGGCCAGTTCCTCGGTGTGGGTGTACTCGGGCGGCCGCGGAGGTCGGGTGCCCCAAGCCCCTCAGACCCCGAGGCCTCCCACTCGGGCACATGGAAGNTGCCGCCAGAGTACCTACCTCAGCACGACCACACGACCCCGCTGCCCGGCCGGCACTGCACGCCTGACAGATTCTGGCCCCGGCTTACTCCCCTTTTCCTTCCGTCCACGTCCCGCAAGATGACGTTACGTCAGCGGCGTTGGAGTAAACGCCGGCCGCGGGGCCTCCGCTGCTGACGTGGGGCGAAGGGCCGAACCGGAGCTACGCCGCGGCAACCGCGTAGGCGCCTTGGAGAATAGGGTCTGCGCTCCACGTGGCGGGCCCCGCCCTCCCCGGCCCGGGCAGCGGCCGGGAGGGGGGGCTAGAC
>NW_027527853.1:3771620-3788087 GCF_008692635.1 Crocuta crocuta | reverse complement strand
ACGCCTGTGCGCGTCCACGTCCCTTAGGGAACAGGGGCCCCATGGGGCTTCCCGAGGAGGCAGGAAAGGTGCTTGGCTCACGTAGCTGCTGTTTGGCACCAGTAAGGAATGTTTCTTAGTGTTGATCGTTATATCCCACGCACACCTCAGAAGTAGGTTGGATCAACTTACACATACCTGCATTTACAGAACCCGTGCTCTCGGCTAAACTTTTGCTATTTAAATGCGAAAATTTTGTCGTTGTGATAAAATGATTTGCCCCCTAGTGGTCTAGGGGTTTCCCCAAGAGTCCCACCCCAACTCTTGTTCTACAAGGGCGCTGGTGAAGTATTGCACTTAAATAGTTGTATTTAATCCCTGACAATTACAACTATTCCAAAGGCAAATGTGGATCTACCCTTAAAATTAGAATTCAGTCTCCCTCTTTCATACTTGCTGTGTTTTCCTCCCAGGGCACATTTTGTATAGGCAAGGCAACGCTGGACAGGTGCAGGGGTGGGGGAAAGGCTGCACAGCACTTGACTGGAGGCGAGTGACAAGGAAGGCATCTTCCCCTTCTTTAGAACATTGCTGGGCCTACTTATTCATTTCCTCAGTCATTAAACATTGCCTACTTTAGGGGCACCTGGATGGCTTAGTCGGTTAAGAGTCTGACTTTGGCTCAGGTCATGATCTCCCTGTTGGTGAGTTTGAGCCTCCCATAGGGCTCCGCGATGGCAGCTCAGAGCCTGGAGCCTGCTTCGGATTCTCTCTCTCTCTCTCTCTCTCTCTCCCTCCCTCTCCCTCCCTCCCTCTGCCCCTTCCCTGCTCATGTTTTCTGTCTCAAAAATAAACATTAAAAACATAAAAAACAAAACAAAAATGCATCGCCTACTTTGTGTGTGTGGCAGGCATTACCTCGATATGGAGAAAGATATCGCCCCCTCCCTAGATGAGTTCACAGCCTTATAGGAGAGACAGATATGTGAGCAAATGATTACAACGCTGCAAATTGTGCTAGAGGAGGGGGTGTCCAAGGATCTCAGGCAAGGCTTTTAAAAGAGGGTAGGCATTCAAATTGTGCTTTGAAGGCCAAAAACAAAATCGTTCACCTAGAAATGGGAAGCAGGATCACATAAGGAAGAGGAAATGCAATAAGCAGAAGCGTGAAATGTCCTATGAGAAGAGGCTGCAGGTGGGACAATGACAGGAGAGGTGTTTGGTGGCACCACCTTGCAAAGGGATTTCTGTGCCATGCTAAAGACCTTGAAATTTATCATCCCCAAAGACAGAGAACCATCACTTTTAAAGTTCTGGAATGGCACAGTGATGAGACTTGTGTGTCAGAAATCAGTAAAGAGGAGTAGAAGCTGAGAGGCTGGTCAGCTAGTGCTAAGGCCCAAGTAAGAAATGACCGGAAAAAAGGCTCCAGCAGTGGGCAAGGGGAGCATAAAGCGGGGAGAGCTGGCAGCCCTTACTACGTTTAAAGTGGGGAGCAGTGAGAGAAGAGGAGGGATTTTTGCAAATATGGTAGTGCTGCAATATATTGAGTTAGGAAATAGATGAGGGGAGTTCTTTGAAGTGAACAATGAGGACTCTGAACATGGGTTAAGTTGTCAGCTTACATGGGTTTGAAGTTGGGTGGAGGATATAAAAGTAATGCTTTTACAATGCTTTTAAAAATGCTTTTAAAAATTCTTTCTTGTAAGTTTCATCTGGTACTTCAGCTTTTAAGATTTGCACCATAAACTTAGAACGAATTAGGTAACTGTGGGTGTAACTAAAGCCATTAAAGACAGTGGCCTTCTCTACTTGAGAAATCCTGTTCTAGTTCTTTTAAACCACATATCACCTTATGGAAATTGCTTATCTGCCTTCCCTGCTAGAATATAAGGTTCTGAGAGTAGAGAAGTATGTTCCTGGCATTTAGACAACAAATATTTGATAAATGAAAGAATTTAATTTCTTTGGGTTTAGTTTTCTTAAATAAGAAATGGACTAATAACACAGTCCTTGTCTATTCCATAGGAATGTTAAAGGAAACAAATATAGAAATCCTTTAATATTGTATATTTTTTATTTTATTTATTACTGTGATTTGAGTTTTATTACTATTTTACTATTAATATTCTACTCCACCAATGTGGACAAAGGAGTGGTATATGTGACTGTGGATTGAGAAAAATCAAATACCAGAAATATAAGCTGCTTTGCTCCTCTGCAGAAATAGATACCATAGCCATGGTATCTTTCCTGCATATGATTTTTAACGACTTTTAAAATGTTTATTTATTTATTTTGAGAGAGAGAAAGAGAGAGAGCACGTGTAAGCGGGGGAAGGGCAGAGAGAGAGGTGCTGTCAGCACAGAGCCTGACCCTGGGCTTGATCTCACGAACCACAAGATCATGACCTGAGGTGAAATCAAGAGTCATATGCTTAACTGCCTGAGCTACCCAGGCACCCCAAAAGGATTTTTTTTATTGGAAGGATTTAACTTTCGTCTCAACAAATGGAAATAGAATTGGGCATAACTAGAAAATCACCTAGGAAATGGACTATTTAGAATTGGGCTATACAAATGTAGGATTGAAGACTGTTTCTTTACAATGCTACTGAGTACGAGGTTTAAGTTATCTTAGTCTCAGGTTCTTTAATTGTTGATAACAAAAATATTCAAATAAAGCAATTTACTAGAAGGAATAACTTGCAGTCTCCAAGAGCAAAAGGTAAAACCAGATCTCATGAGAGGTGGGTCCAAGGCAGTAGAATCTGGAAACAAAAACTACTCTGGATCTCTGATTTATACTTCTCTCTGCACATCTGTTTCTTTTTTCCCCCTTTTAAGGTAGGCTTTTCATTGGCGAACAGGTGGTAGAAAATGGCTTCCTCAGCCCTCAAATATCTTTAGTTAGTGCCTACTCCTGACTGACTTCCCGTCTTGATTCCAGTTCCAAAGTCCTAAGGGAGAAAATCTTACTGGCCTAACTAGGTCCAGGACTCCACATTTGGACTGGTCAGCTGTGGCAGGGAGAGACCAGGTCACGCAGGCAATGTGAGCCTGGAGGCTGGGCCCACCTTCAACAGAACTCTAAGTGATAGGAATTCTCAGAGAAAAGGCAGTAGACTAGACTGGTAGACATTTCACAAGAGTTGGCAATCATAGGACAGACGCTTAAGTGAAATCTGTTTCAGCCGCACTACACAACATCAGTTTGTAGTTTTACAAACCAGGCTGCACATCAGAAGTACCAGGGAAGACTTTGAAACATACAGATTCTTAGAAACTCCTTTTCCTGCCAGTGAATCAGAATCTCTAAGGGTAGAGCCCAGGAATCAGTATTTTTATAAAGTACCCTAGAAGATTAGATATGACTGGCATCTCAGAACCCCTGGTTTCAAAGACAGGCCCAGAATGTGACAAAAAACAAACAAACACCCAAATACATCAATAGAAAAGGGAGGTTACTCATAAATACGGAACATTCTTACATACAATAAACAGGGAGTTTCCTTTGGGAGAGCATGTATTTTCCTTAAAACACAGTTTTATTTTCTCTGACTATAAAAATTAGAAATGCTAGAAGCAATCAAAGATATGTTTTCTTCAAGAGAGAATGGGAAATCTAAGTCAAAGATAAGCCCCAAAAGTGATGTTTGGTCCTTAGGATGCATTTTGTACTATATGACTTATGGGAAGACACCGTTTCAGCATATAATTAATCAGATTTCTAAATTACACACATTAATTGACCCTAATCATGAAATCAAATTTCCTGATATCCCAGAGAAAGATCTTCAAGATGTGTTAAAGTGTTGTTTAATAAGGGACCCTAAACAGAGGATATCCATTCCTGAGCTTCTGCCGCATCCATATGTTCAAATTCAAACTTATCCAGGTAATCAGATGGCTAAGGGCACCACTGAAGAAATGAAATATGTTCTGGGCCAACTCGTTGGTCTGAATTCTCCCAACTCCATTTTGAAAGCTGCTAAAACTTTATATGACCGATATAATAGTGGTGAAGGTCATGATTCCACTTCATCATCCAAGACTTTTGAAAAAAAGTGGGAGAAAAAAATGATTTGCACCTACTCACAAACTGTCAAATATCACCTGTAAAAATATATTGGACTGTTATATTCTTGATTCTCTGGAAACTGCTCTTAAGGACAACTTGACCCTGAAATGTCAATGGCAGAAAAATTCAGTGGATTATTCTCAAAAGAAAACTGTAAAAATAATAACCACTAATGATACTGTATATATTAAGTTGTAGAATTGTTTTCTCTTTTATGCTTTCCTGTATATCTACTCTATTTGATATCATTTCACACTTAGAATAGTGGATGGACAATTGAAATATATTCTGAAGAACTACGTAAATAAAGCTTTGTAGCATAAAATAATACTAAAATGTATAATTATTTTCTTTAAGCTAATGCACTACTGGTGTGGCAGCAAAATTCTTAATAAAAACTGAATTAAGGTAAGACACAAGAGTCTTCAAGAAAAAAAAATTAGAAATGCTTATTATTTTTAAAAAATCCCCATTTTGACATGTTACCTTTCCAGATTTTCTGTTTGCCTAAGAACACATGTATAGTTTGTATTTTTTAAAAAATGAGGTCACAGAATATATACTCTACTTTAGTCTATATTGTTCACTTAAAAATAGATCATGTTGTAATTAAGGCAAGTCTACTCAGTTTCAGTGTTGTACAAGATTGCAGTCTATGGATATATTATATTTAATTCTCCATTGCTGGACATTTTTCCTTCCTCAATAATGTCCAATAAGTGGAACTGTTGGGTCAGAGCTTATGAACATTTTTAAGGCTTTCGATACATATTGTCAAATAGCTACCTGCCCTTCTCTCCAAGTTCCTACCAGTTTTAAATTCCCATGGAAAGTATTTAAGAGTACCTGTCTTTCCACAGCTGTAATGGTTGTCTGGGATTTCAATTTCATTCTATGTAAATCATACATACCCCTTTACAATTAAAATTGTTCCTTAAACTGAATACATGGTCATAATACGGACCTCTTGTGCAGTTAGTCAAATAACTAACAACTTAACCTGTATAGATAAAGGGAGGGAACTAAGGAGACTGCGTTGTTTTATAGATGGTTTTAGAAATATCTTGAAGGTCTGTTACAAAGAGAGTGACTAGAGATAAGATAACCATAAAATCTTATCTAAGGTATATTGAAGTAGTCTTGTAATCGGAAACTACGTTTACAAGCTAATTAAATTAGTAGAGGGGTATACAGGAAGAAAACACTTGAGGTATTCCTACCTTGGAAGAGCAGATATGCTGATTTCTGGTGTAAGATCTCTATGTACTACAGTATACAAAGGCATGCTAGGTTACATGAGGTACCACTGCACACCCCCTAGGATGGCTAAAATAAGAAAGGCAATAACAAGTGTTGGCAAAGATACGGAGAAATTGGAATACCCATACATCGCTGGTGAAACTTCCACTTTGGAAAGTACTTTGACAGTTTCTCAATAAGTTAAACACAGAATTACCATATTACCCAGAAATTCCACCCCTAGGTATATACTCAAGATAAATAAAACAATAATTCCACACACAAACTTGGACACGAATGTTCAAAGCAGTATATTCATAACTTCCAAAAAGTAGGAAAAGCCCAAATGTCTATCAACTGATGAATAAATAAAGTGCGGTATATTCATACAATGGGTTATTCATCCATGCTACAACAGGAACCTTGAAAACACGCTACATGAAAGAAGCCAGACACAAAAGGTCACACATTGTGTGATTCCATTTATATGAGATGTCCAGAGCAGGCAAATTTAGAGATAGAAAATAGATTAGTGACTGCTAGGAACCAGGAGGAGAGGGGAAATGGGAAGTGACTGCTAATGAGTATGGGCTTTCTCTTTAGGGTGATGAAATGCTCTGGAATTAGTGGTGATGGTTACAGAACTCTGTATATACTAAAAACCACTTACTTAATTGTATACTTTAAAAGGGTGACTTTTCAGTCACAGAAAGACAAATATCATATGACTTCACTTATATGAGGACTTTAATATACAAAACAGATGAACATAAGGGAAAGGAAGCAAAAATAATATAAAAACAGGGAGGGGGACAAAACACAAGAGACTTAAATACGGAGAACAAACAGAGGGTTGCTGGAGGGGTTGTGGGAGGCGGGATGGGCTAAATGGGTAAGGGGCATTAAGGAATCTACTCCTGAAATCATTGTTGCACTATATCACTATGTGCTAACTTGGATGTAAGTTAAGAAAATTAAAAAATAATGTAATAAAAAATAAAAGGGTCACTTTTCTGGTGATTATATTTGATGTAATTTTTTTTTTTTTTTTGTAGGGCTATAGTGGTTTCATAGCACAGGGGCATGAGAATAAACAAGTGAATAAAGGAGTATAGGGACCAGATTCTGAGGACTCACAGGCTGTTGGAAGTAGATTAGATGTCGCCTACCCCATAATTTAGGACGAACTGTCACTTAAGTTTATTTCCCTTTAAGAAGCCCAAGCTGGAGACGCTAAATACTTTATAGTAGCTTTGTGCTATTTTGGTACAGGTTTCTTTGGAGGCAGGGTTGCTGAATTAAGCAACATCTGTGTATGGGAGTCTAGTAGGAACGATGTCATCTGCTTTCCAGCTTGCAGCTGTGCAGAATCTCCCTTGTACAGATGTACTCCCTCCTACGTTGGTAGTAACTGCTACAGGAACCTTGCCACTTTCCTCCAGGGAGGTAGGTTAGTTTCAGGTTACTCTGGAATGGGGCAAAATGATTAATCCATCAGAGATGGTGTTTACAATTAGCATTTTCTGCTCATGAAGTGGGATTTATTATATCTATGTATATGCTTTGTTAAAAGGCAGTTTTAGATTCAGATCATTAATATGTTGTGGAAAAAATATAAACTATCCCTCAGCTCTCTCTGCCTGGCTTTCAAGTCCCCGTAATGAGTTCCCATCTTTCTTATCTCATCACAGCGCCTATTTTGCCCATTCAATGTTTCTACTACAGTCATGTTAGGCTCCCCACCCTCTGGCTCCTGGCATCACCTCTACCCTCCCACACATTCTGCTATGTTTAGGTCCAACCCCAGGAAAAGAACCCACGTTCTTTGATTTGAATGCTATTCTGCTATCTATGAAAGGCTTTTTACCCGTTTTTAAAACTCACCCACATAGATAAATAATCACGAGGTGATCACATGTCAGCTTCTGTGTGCTGCTGGAATTAGTACAACAAAGCTCTCAATCAGTTTTATTTCCCCTCACCACAATGGAAGAAAGGAAAAATGCAGAAATGAGTGGTAAGGTCATTTGCTAGTAAAAAAAAGGAGGGGGGGGTGCTAGGAGTCCACATTCATTTTGAAAACTGACTAGAAAGAATCTCTCTCCCTACTCATGCCTGGGCAAAGTGTGTAGCCCAAAGGAGTAGGGAGGGGCCAGATGAAATCTATAGACAGCAGTTTTCTGTTCTGAACAGTCAGCTCCTCTCAAGTCCAGAGGGCATCTATTCCCAAGTTCATCCAGGGGACAGCAGGAACATGTTCCTTTTTATGTTGGGCCTATGTGTGCCTGAGAGCAGGTGGATGAAGATCTTGCAAAACTTCAGTCATGTATAACACAACCTGAAGGCCTGGAGGAAGGGCTCTTTGCATTCTTCCCAGCTTGAGAAATAGAGAACCTAATGTGTAACTTGGTGGTCTGCACAGTCCTAAGCAGAGAGCCAAGACAAAGGCATTTTTATTGCTTTTCAAAAATCCCTTCTTTCATATACAAACATTCCTTCAGTTAGGTCCTCTGTTATCCTAAATGCTCTCCTCTGGTCACGAGTGGGTAAGTTACGGCCTATTCTGCCAAGAGAGTAGGCTCAGGACTTTCCATAGGGAAAATTTAAATCGGATTCTTCTTGTTTCACTTGGCTTCTAGCTTGAGAACTCCAAGTACTAAGAGACACAGGACAAGGATGAGAGAGGCTGAACCTTTTTGAGAGTCTACTCCTTTGCTGAATGCTNGAACATGGGTTAAGTTGTCAGCTTACATGGGTTTGAAGTTGGGTGGAGGATATAAAAGTAATGCTTTTACAATGCTTTTAAAAATGCTTTTAAAAATTCTTTCTTGTAAGTTTCATCTGGTACTTCAGCTTTTAAGATTTGCACCATAAACTTAGAACGAATTAGGTAACTGTGGGTGTAACTAAAGCCATTAAAGACAGTGGCCTTCTCTACTTGAGAAATCCTGTTCTAGTTCTTTTAAACCACATATCACCTTATGGAAATTGCTTATCTGCCTTCCCTGCTAGAATATAAGGTTCTGAGAGTAGAGAAGTATGTTCCTGGCATTTAGACAACAAATATTTGATAAATGAAAGAATTTAATTTCTTTGGGTTTAGTTTTCTTAAATAAGAAATGGACTAATAACACAGTCCTTGTCTATTCCATAGGAATGTTAAAGGAAACAAATATAGAAATCCTTTAATATTGTATATTTTTTATTTTATTTATTACTGTGATTTGAGTTTTATTACTATTTTACTATTAATATTCTACTCCACCAATGTGGACAAAGGAGTGGTATATGTGACTGTGGATTGAGAAAAATCAAATACCAGAAATATAAGCTGCTTTGCTCCTCTGCAGAAATAGATACCATAGCCATGGTATCTTTCCTGCATATGATTTTTAACGACTTTTAAAATGTTTATTTATTTATTTTGAGAGAGAGAAAGAGAGAGAGCACGTGTAAGCGGGGGAAGGGCAGAGAGAGAGGTGCTGTCAGCACAGAGCCTGACCCTGGGCTTGATCTCACGAACCACAAGATCATGACCTGAGGTGAAATCAAGAGTCATATGCTTAACTGCCTGAGCTACCCAGGCACCCCAAAAGGATTTTTTTTATTGGAAGGATTTAACTTTCGTCTCAACAAATGGAAATAGAATTGGGCATAACTAGAAAATCACCTAGGAAATGGACTATTTAGAATTGGGCTATACAAATGTAGGATTGAAGACTGTTTCTTTACAATGCTACTGAGTACGAGGTTTAAGTTATCTTAGTCTCAGGTTCTTTAATTGTTGATAACAAAAATATTCAAATAAAGCAATTTACTAGAAGGAATAACTTGCAGTCTCCAAGAGCAAAAGGTAAAACCAGATCTCATGAGAGGTGGGTCCAAGGCAGTAGAATCTGGAAACAAAAACTACTCTGGATCTCTGATTTATACTTCTCTCTGCACATCTGTTTCTTTTTTCCCCCTTTTAAGGTAGGCTTTTCATTGGCGAACAGGTGGTAGAAAATGGCTTCCTCAGCCCTCAAATATCTTTAGTTAGTGCCTACTCCTGACTGACTTCCCGTCTTGATTCCAGTTCCAAAGTCCTAAGGGAGAAAATCTTACTGGCCTAACTAGGTCCAGGACTCCACATTTGGACTGGTCAGCTGTGGCAGGGAGAGACCAGGTCACGCAGGCAATGTGAGCCTGGAGGCTGGGCCCACCTTCAACAGAACTCTAAGTGATAGGAATTCTCAGAGAAAAGGCAGTAGACTAGACTGGTAGACATTTCACAAGAGTTGGCAATCATAGGACAGACGCTTAAGTGAAATCTGTTTCAGCCGCACTACACAACATCAGTTTGTAGTTTTACAAACCAGGCTGCACATCAGAAGTACCAGGGAAGACTTTGAAACATACAGATTCTTAGAAACTCCTTTTCCTGCCAGTGAATCAGAATCTCTAAGGGTAGAGCCCAGGAATCAGTATTTTTATAAAGTACCCTAGAAGATTAGATATGACTGGCATCTCAGAACCCCTGGTTTCAAAGACAGGCCCAGAATGTGACAAAAAACAAACAAACACCCAAATACATCAATAGAAAAGGGAGGTTACTCATAAATACGGAACATTCTTACATACAATAAACAGGGAGTTTCCTTTGGGAGAGCATGTATTTTCCTTAAAACACAGTTTTATTTTCTCTGACTATAAAAATTAGAAATGCTAGAAGCAATCAAAGATATGTTTTCTTCAAGAGAGAATGGGAAATCTAAGTCAAAGATAAGCCCCAAAAGTGATGTTTGGTCCTTAGGATGCATTTTGTACTATATGACTTATGGGAAGACACCGTTTCAGCATATAATTAATCAGATTTCTAAATTACACACATTAATTGACCCTAATCATGAAATCAAATTTCCTGATATCCCAGAGAAAGATCTTCAAGATGTGTTAAAGTGTTGTTTAATAAGGGACCCTAAACAGAGGATATCCATTCCTGAGCTTCTGCCGCATCCATATGTTCAAATTCAAACTTATCCAGGTAATCAGATGGCTAAGGGCACCACTGAAGAAATGAAATATGTTCTGGGCCAACTCGTTGGTCTGAATTCTCCCAACTCCATTTTGAAAGCTGCTAAAACTTTATATGACCGATATAATAGTGGTGAAGGTCATGATTCCACTTCATCATCCAAGACTTTTGAAAAAAAGTGGGAGAAAAAAATGATTTGCACCTACTCACAAACTGTCAAATATCACCTGTAAAAATATATTGGACTGTTATATTCTTGATTCTCTGGAAACTGCTCTTAAGGACAACTTGACCCTGAAATGTCAATGGCAGAAAAATTCAGTGGATTATTCTCAAAAGAAAACTGTAAAAATAATAACCACTAATGATACTGTATATATTAAGTTGTAGAATTGTTTTCTCTTTTATGCTTTCCTGTATATCTACTCTATTTGATATCATTTCACACTTAGAATAGTGGATGGACAATTGAAATATATTCTGAAGAACTACGTAAATAAAGCTTTGTAGCATAAAATAATACTAAAATGTATAATTATTTTCTTTAAGCTAATGCACTACTGGTGTGGCAGCAAAATTCTTAATAAAAACTGAATTAAGGTAAGACACAAGAGTCTTCAAGAAAAAAAAATTAGAAATGCTTATTATTTTTAAAAAATCCCCATTTTGACATGTTACCTTTCCAGATTTTCTGTTTGCCTAAGAACACATGTATAGTTTGTATTTTTTAAAAAATGAGGTCACAGAATATATACTCTACTTTAGTCTATATTGTTCACTTAAAAATAGATCATGTTGTAATTAAGGCAAGTCTACTCAGTTTCAGTGTTGTACAAGATTGCAGTCTATGGATATATTATATTTAATTCTCCATTGCTGGACATTTTTCCTTCCTCAATAATGTCCAATAAGTGGAACTGTTGGGTCAGAGCTTATGAACATTTTTAAGGCTTTCGATACATATTATCAAATAGCTACCTGCCCTTCTCTCCAAGTTCCTACCAGTTTTAAATTCCCATGGAAAGTATTTAAGAGTACCTGTCTTTCCACAGCTGTAATGGTTGTCTGGGATTTCAATTTCATTCTATGTAAATCATACATACCCCTTTACAATTAAAATTGTTCCTTAAACTGAATACATGGTCATAATACGGACCTCTTGTGCAGTTAGTCAAATAACTAACAACTTAACCTGTATAGATAAAGGGAGGGAACTAAGGAGACTGCGTTGTTTTATAGATGGTTTTAGAAATATCTTGAAGGTCTGTTACAAAGAGAGTGACTAGAGATAAGATAACCATAAAATCTTATCTAAGGTATATTGAAGTAGTCTTGTAATCGGAAACTACGTTTACAAGCTAATTAAATTAGTAGAGGGGTATACAGGAAGAAAACACTTGAGGTATTCCTACCTTGGAAGAGCAGATATGCTGATTTCTGGTGTAAGATCTCTATGTACTACAGTATACAAAGGCATGCTAGGTTACATGAGGTACCACTGCACACCCCCTAGGATGGCTAAAATAAGAAAGGCAATAACAAGTGTTGGCAAAGATACGGAGAAATTGGAATACCCATACATCGCTGGTGAAACTTCCACTTTGGAAAGTACTTTGACAGTTTCTCAATAAGTTAAACACAGAATTACCATATTACCCAGAAATTCCACCCCTAGGTATATACTCAAGATAAATAAAACAATAATTCCACACACAAACTTGGACACGAATGTTCAAAGCAGTATATTCATAACTTCCAAAAAGTAGGAAAAGCCCAAATGTCTATCAACTGATGAATAAATAAAGTGCGGTATATTCATACAATGGGTTATTCATCCATGCTACAACAGGAACCTTGAAAACACGCTACATGAAAGAAGCCAGACACAAAAGGTCACACATTGTGTGATTCCATTTATATGAGATGTCCAGAGCAGGCAAATTTAGAGATAGAAAATAGATTAGTGACTGCTAGGAACCAGGAGGAGAGGGGAAATGGGAAGTGACTGCTAATGAGTATGGGCTTTCTCTTTAGGGTGATGAAATGCTCTGGAATTAGTGGTGATGGTTACAGAACTCTGTATATACTAAAAACCACTTACTTAATTGTATACTTTAAAAGGGTGACTTTTCAGTCACAGAAAGACAAATATCATATGACTTCACTTATATGAGGACTTTAATATACAAAACAGATGAACATAAGGGAAAGGAAGCAAAAATAATATAAAAACAGGGAGGGGGACAAAACACAAGAGACTTAAATACGGAGAACAAACAGAGGGTTGCTGGAGGGGTTGTGGGAGGCGGGATGGGCTAAATGGGTAAGGGGCATTAAGGAATCTACTCCTGAAATCATTGTTGCACTATATCACTATGTGCTAACTTGGATGTAAGTTAAGAAAATTAAAAAATAATGTAATAAAAAATAAAAGGGTCACTTTTCTGGTGATTATATTTGATGTAATTTTTTTTTTTTTTTTGTAGGGCTATAGTGGTTTCATAGCACAGGGGCATGAGAATAAACAAGTGAATAAAGGAGTATAGGGACCAGATTCTGAGGACTCACAGGCTGTTGGAAGTAGATTAGATGTCGCCTACCCCATAATTTAGGACGAACTGTCACTTAAGTTTATTTCCCTTTAAGAAGCCCAAGCTGGAGACGCTAAATACTTTATAGTAGCTTTGTGCTATTTTGGTACAGGTTTCTTTGGAGGCAGGGTTGCTGAATTAAGCAACATCTGTGTATGGGAGTCTAGTAGGAACGATGTCATCTGCTTTCCAGCTTGCAGCTGTGCAGAATCTCCCTTGTACAGATGTACTCCCTCCTACGTTGGTAGTAACTGCTACAGGAACCTTGCCACTTTCCTCCAGGGAGGTAGGTTAGTTTCAGGTTACTCTGGAATGGGGCAAAATGATTAATCCATCAGAGATGGTGTTTACAATTAGCATTTTCTGCTCATGAAGTGGGATTTATTATATCTATGTATATGCTTTGTTAAAAGGCAGTTTTAGATTCAGATCATTAATATGTTGTGGAAAAAATATAAACTATCCCTCAGCTCTCTCTGCCTGGCTTTCAAGTCCCCGTAATGAGTTCCCATCTTTCTTATCTCATCACAGCGCCTATTTTGCCCATTCAATGTTTCTACTACAGTCATGTTAGGCTCCCCACCCTCTGGCTCCTGGCATCACCTCTACCCTCCCACACATTCTGCTATGTTTAGGTCCAACCCCAGGAAAAGAACCCACGTTCTTTGATTTGAATGCTATTCTGCTATCTATGAAAGGCTTTTTACCCGTTTTTAAAACTCACCCACATAGATAAATAATCACGAGGTGATCACATGTCAGCTTCTGTGTGCTGCTGGAATTAGTACAACAAAGCTCTCAATCAGTTTTATTTCCCCTCACCACAATGGAAGAAAGGAAAAATGCAGAAATGAGTGGTAAGGTCATTTGCTAGTAAAAAAAAGGGGGGGGGGCGCTAGGAGTCCACATTCATTTTGAAAACTGACTAGAAAGAATCTCTCTCCCTACTCATGCCTGGGCAAAGTGTGTAGCCCAAAGGAGTAGGGAGGGGCCAGATGAAATCTATAGACAGCAGTTTTCTGTTCTGAACAGTCAGCTCCTCTCAAGTCCAGAGGGCATCTATTCCCAAGTTCATCCAGGGGACAGCAGGAACATGTTCCTTTTTATGTTGGGCCTATGTGTGCCTGAGAGCAGGTGGATGAAGATCTTGCAAAACTTCAGTCATGTATAACACAACCTGAAGGCCTGGAGGAAGGGCTCTTTGCATTCTTCCCAGCTTGAGAAATAGAGAACCTAATGTGTAACTTGGTGGTCTGCACAGTCCTAAGCAGAGAGCCAAGACAAAGGCATTTTTATTGCTTTTCAAAAATCCCTTCTTTCATATACAAACATTCCTTCAGTTAGGTCCTCTGTTATCCTAAATGCTCTCCTCTGGTCACGAGTGGGTAAGTTACGGCCTATTCTGCCAAGAGAGTAGGCTCAGGACTTTCCATAGGGAAAATTTAAATCGGATTCTTCTTGTTTCACTTGGCTTCTAGCTTGAGAACTCCAAGTACTAAGAGACACAGGACAAGGATGAGAGAGGCTGAACCTTTTTGAGAGTCTACTCCTTTGCTGAATGCTATTTTCAAGGGAAAAAAGAAGTCAAATGGTAGTTTCCAGTCTATTCTGGGTTGGCCTCTTGGAGGCTCTGGCTTCTGGGTAATGTCCACAAAGGTCACAACAGTTGTCAAAGGTACTTCTGTTACCTGTTGGGAATCCTGCAGGAAGAAAGTCCAGGACAGGTGAGTGCTTGGTACCCATTCATCTAGCTCTCTAACTTGACTGTTCTTACTACTTTTCCCTGGGGGAGAAAAAAAAAAAAAAAAAAAAAGACCAAAACCAAATTGCCCTAAGCAAGATATACCTTCTTCTCATATTGGTGCTACATAGTTACTGTTCTATAATACACAAGGAAATGAATTTCGTTTTTTTTTTTTTTTTAGTTTTTTTTATTTATATCTGAGACAGAGAGAGACAGTGCAAGCAGGGGAGGGTCGGTGAGAGAGAAAGACACAGAATCTGAAACAGGTTCCAGGCTCTGAGCTGTCAGCACAGAGCCTGACGCGGGGCTCGAACCCATGAACCGTGAGATCATGACCTGAGCCGAAACCGGATGCTTAACTGACTGAGCCACCCAGGCGCCCCAAGGAAATGAATTTCTTAGCAGCAGTCCATGATACCAGACCTGTGAACAGGTACACCTACCTAAAGTCTGAAAGACTGACTCTATAGTTTCCCCCAACTGGGGAGCTGGCTGATATCAGAGAGGCCAGATGGCAAAACCACTGCTGTTACGTGTTTAGCAGCTTCACCTTATCAAGTCCCAGAAAGCTCCAGGCTCTGAAGCAGAACACATGTAGAAGGAGTAGTTGCAAAAAGAAATGTGAAACTTCATGGAAAAACAAATACATAATGTAGATAAAAAGCCCATCAGAGTCACACTATCTCAGGGTCAGAAAGGATCCTCTAAACCACTCATCAATTCAAGTCAAATGAGACACATGCTCCCAGAAGGGACCTTGTCAAGTTGACTCAAGTATCTGATCTAATATATATAGCTTTTGGTAGATATGGTCATAGCCTGTTGACTGGAACATTGTTTATCTAAAAAGAGTTCCTTTTGTTCTAACTCTATACTTACCCATCAAACTTCTGATTATAATTTGATAATAAATATCTACTTTGTTGAACCAGAAAGGAGTATTTTCTCCACTTACCTTGGTTTACTCTGATGCTATAATACTCAGATATTATCTGCTGTGGTCTTTGGCAACAGTTAAGTACTAGCTCTGGGAACACAACTTGGCTTAGAATTAACCTTTCTAGGTACTTAAAAAAATGGGTCTGGGGCCAGGGCTGTGGTAATCTTGCAGGTCATATTAACTCTTTAGAATCTTTTTCTTTAATTTTTTTTTTATGTTTTATTTATTTCTAAGAGAGAGAGAGAGAGACAGTGTGAGCAGGGGAGGGTCAGAGAGAGAGGGAGTCACAGACTGAAACAGGCTCCAGGCTCTGAGCTGGCAGTCAGCACAGAGCCCGACGCGGGGCTCGAACCCACGAACCGCAAGATCATGACCTAAGTGAAAGTCGGACGCTTAACCGACTAAGCCACCCAGGCGCCCCTAGAATCTTTTTTTAAACAGTGAAGTTCATGAGGGACTTGACAAAGAAATAATGTAACTTCTGAGGCACTGAATGAGCCATATACATTCTGGAACAGAAAGGGAATCCCGATTCCAGCCAGGCATGGGAGACTGGCTGAAACTAACCAGACAAGGAAAATGGGGAAGATAGCATATAACATGGAGGCATGGATGAGGTAGGGATAGAAAGTGGCTACAGAATGATACCCCCCTCAGTGTGATCATGCAACTACTCCTTCCCCACCTTGACAAGAGATTGGACAATTAAACAAGAGAAATTCTGGATTTAGGGACATTGGGCATAAAGAAGGGCAGAGTGACGTATGGAACTAAAAATAGGTTAATTTTTCTGTATAATGAAATCCCTTCCCTCATCTAGCTCCAAGATGTTGAGAGAGGGTCTTACATCCATACCTCTCAGCCAGGAAGCAAAAGGCTT
>NW_027527853.1:3717993-3771590 GCF_008692635.1 Crocuta crocuta | reverse complement strand
AAAAGGACCATTCTAGCAACAAGACAAAACGATAACAGCATTTGGCAGTTCCATAACCCCAAAATCAACTGCACCTAACCCCTCTACCATGAAGGCCACCAGTCAGCAAATCTCACTCATGATGACCACAGAGCTTTCAATGAGCTTAACAGCTTAGTCTTATGTTGGACAGACAGCTAGAGATTGCCAGATGTGCGGGGGAAGCTTCTCACATTAAAGAGAAAAACTGTACGTGGGGCACCTGGGTGGTTCAGCTGGTTGAGTGTCCGACTTTGGCTCTGGTCATGATCTCGTGGTTCCTGAGTTCAAGCCCTGTGTCAGGGTCTGTGCTGATGGCTCAGAGCCTGGTGCCTGGTTCAGATTTTGTGTCCTCCTCTCTCTCTATCCCTCCCCTGCTCGCACGTTTTCTCTCTCTCAAAATAAACAAACATTAAAGAGAAAAATTGTACCAAATGAGTAGAATAAACAAACTCAGCAGAAACAGACAAGATGAAGATGAAAACTTGTTATGATCTTTATTTTTAATTTTATTTTTTAAAAAGTTTTATGTAAGTAGTGTCTATAGCCCAACGTGGGGCTTGAATTCATGATCCTGAGGATCAAGAGTCACAAGCTCTTCCGACTAAGACAGCCAGGTGCCCCAGATTTTTAAATGTATGTAAGAAAAGGATATTATGAAACAGAAAATAAGAGCTCCTAGACATTAAAAATGTGAGAGCCAAAAAAATCAGTAAAAAGGTTATTGAGGAACTCTTCTAGAAAGAATAAAAAAGTAAAGAGACAGATAATATGAAAGAAAAAAATTAGAGAACCAATCTAGTGACCCTGTAACAGATTAACAGGAGTTATAAAAAGAGAGAGTAGAGAAAATAGTTGGGGTGTGATTATTTAAAAAATAGTAATAATTGAAAATTTTTAGACTTTTCAGAGTAAAGAAAAAAAACCCCCAAAATCGTTTGGTATAATGAAAAATCAATGAAGAAAAAAAAACCTATCCAAAGCATAATATAGAAGCTTCAGACTACTAGGAGCAAAAAGATCTTAAAATGGCTTCTTAACAGTACTGGAAACTAGAAGACAACGGAAGAAGGTCATCAAATTGTGAGTGAAAATCTACAATGCCTGGTCAGACAGATGACCAATCATAATTGATATGATAATGATGATGATGGTTGAATAAAGCTATCCTTAGACATGTGAACTAAAGGAAAACTGTACATGTGTGTTTTTTTTTCAAAGAGGTTATGAGATTTTGAGCTCCACAAATTGTGAGTAAACCAAGAAGGAAAAAGTAGTGTCTAGTAAACAGTGAATCTTAGCATGAGAAGCAAGAGGAATTCTAGGATGACAGGAAAGGAAAATTCCAGAACTGCTGGGCAGTAACTAGTTCACACTACTTCAGGCAATAGAGGTGGCCATGAGGAAAATACATAGGAAAAAATAGAACTGATAACATCACATGACAAGTTCAACTGTTTAGAAAACGGCATTGAGAGAAATTTTACAGAGATGTTGGAGAGCGTGAGACGTTTTAGCCTTTAGCTCAAAGAAAACTAAGGCAATGAAATATGAGGTAATAATTAATTTCAGAATGAATAAAAAATTTTACAAAAATTTAATGAGCTGGCTCAGAATATATAATCATAATAATGAGACACTGAGTACTGATTTAATAAAGTATTTTATTTTTAGAGAAATATAGTCTTTTTAAATGTTTTTTAATGTTTATTTTTGAGGGGGAGAGAACACATGGGGGATGAGCAGAGAGACAGAGGGAGAGCAAGGATCCAGAGCAGGCTCTGTGCTGACAGTAGTAGAGAGCCTGATGTGGAGCTCAAACTCATGAGCCATGGTATCATGACCTGAGCCAAAGTTAGTTGCTTAACTGACTGAGCCACCCAGGTGCCCTCTATTTGCATATTAAAAGTTATGTACAAGCAAAATTAGAGAATTCACTGTTTATTAAATGTGTAGCAAGAACACTGGGGAAAAAACAATCCTCAAAGTCTAGTCACCTCATTTCTCTTATCAAAACAAACAAAACACACAGAGCCAAGTCAGCACATTTCTTTTACTGTGGATCCAGTTCTGTTAGGTATGGTTGATTTATTTCTGCCTTAAACTATCACATTTTATAATGTTTATTTCAGAAATTACCATCAAATATTCTGTTTTAACACTTTAAGGTTTAGGGGCTTTATTTGTTTCATTCCAGCTTACAGTGAACAAAATCCTTTGTCCCCAAATAAGATTTATTTTGTAACAACATGAAAAAGTTTGGATTATGTTTTGTTTGGCTTTGGTAATAAGAAGTACACCTGATATATTGATACATTATTATATCTTTATAATCACAAATTTTAAATCATTATGTTAATTCCCTATGTCAAATTATTACAAATGGAAAGAAACTATCATTAGAAGAAGAGCTAAGGATACCATTGCTTAGATTTACGTTTTTGTAGCTACACGTTTCATCAACTAGAACTATGAACTAGAACAAATTCATCTTTGCTCAAGTGTGCAACTTATATCTGAGCTCTGAGAACTCTTTATTCTACATACAAGAACCTTGTCAGAAACATGTATTGCAAATACTTCCCCTTAATCAGTGGTTTTTATTTTCATTTTTCCTGCATCTTTTTAATGTTTTGTGGTATAATTTGTATACAATAAAATGTACACATCTTGTCTTCAGTTCAATGAGTTTTCACAACTGCATATGCTATATAGCCCACATCCAAAACAAGATCTGCAATATATCCATCATTACAGAGGGGTCCCTTGTGCCTCTTTCCAGTCTGTCTCCCAGAAGCAACCACTTTCTGACTTTTATCACTAAAGATTATTTTTGCCTGTTCTTATACTTTGTACAAATGAAATCTTAAAATATTATTTTTGTGTGTGTTTAGATACTTTCATTCAAGACAAGTGTTTTTGAGATACATCTGTATACTGTTTTGTATACAGGTAATTCATTGTTTTATTGTAGGAATTCCATTGTGTGAATATACCACAATTTGCCCATTCTCCTGATGATGGATATTTGGATTGTTTACAGTTTTATGCTATTATGAAGGCTGCTATGAACAATCTTTATAGGTCTTGTTTTGGACATATGTTTCAATTTCCTTGGGTAAATACCAAGGAGTAAAATTGCTGGGTCACAGGGAAGATGAATATATAAAAGACTAAATGGTTGTACCATTTTCATCCCCATTAGCAACGTATGAAAACTGAGATTTCATGTTATCAGTCTTTTTGATTTTAGTTATTTTAGTAAATATTTTTAATTTCCTTGTGAGTGGTATTTCATGGTTATAATTTGTATATCCCTAATGACTTTGAGCACCTTTCCAAGTTTATTGGCCATTTGTTTATTTCCTTTTGTGTAGTATCTGTTTAATCTTTCCATTTTTAGTTAATTTAATTTATTTTAGTCCTTGCATTATTTATTTGTAGGCATTCTTTTTATCTTTTGGGTATTAATCTTTTGTCAGATAATGCATTGAAAAGTATTTTCTACCAAACTATAGCGTGCATTTTCATTTTCATAGAGGTGTCTTTTGATTAGCAGTTATTTTAAAGTTTGAAAAAGACTTATTTATCAAATTTTTAGTTTTATGGTTTGATTTTTGTTTCTTATTCAAGAAGAAATACTTGCCTACTTTAAATTTGCAAAAATATCCTCCTACGTTTCCTTTAAAAGTTTTATGACTCTGGGTTTCATATATAGGTTTGTGATGCTAGCATAAGTACTTTTTGTATATGGAGTCAATTCATTTTTTCCCCTATGTTTATTCAGTAGTTCCAGTTTTATCCAGTTGTTGCAGTACCAACTATTTTTTAACAAGTCCTTTTCTCACTGAATTGATCTGATTTGTGGATCTATTTCTGGACTCTATTTTGTCTAACTGGTCTATTCGTCTATAAATTTTTTTTTTAATGTTTATTTATTTTTGAAGGAGAGAGAGACATAGAGAGAGACAGAGTATAAGCAGGGGAGCGGCAGAGAGAGGGGGAGACACAGAATCCTTAGTAGGCTACAGGCTCTGAGCTGTCAGCTCAGATATGGGGCTCAAACTCACCAACTGCGAGATCATGACCTGAGCCCAAGTTGGACATTCAACTAACTGAGCCACCCAGGAGCCTCTGTTTGTCGGTACCATACTACTGAGATTTAGAGTATATCCTGAAATCAAGAGTTAAGTCCTCCAACTTTGTTCTTCTTTTTCAAAATTGTTTTGGTTATTCTAAGTCCTTTGCATTTTAATATAAATTTTAAAATGAAGTTGTCCATTTCCACAAAAATGCCTGCCAGGATTTTTTGGGATTTCCATTCATTCTGTTAGATCTATTTGGGAACAGATATCTTAATGTTGAGTCATCTTCTCCATGCACATGGTATATGGCTTCATTTATTAGGTCTCCTGAAATTTCTCCCTATAATGTTTTACAGTGAATAGGTCTTTTGCTCTTTTGCTAAATTGGTTCATAAGTATTTTATATTTTTCATGTTACTGTAAATGAAACTGAATAAATTCATCTTTAAAATAACATCTAGTTATTTCTAGGTGTTTTCCTAGTGACTTTAAGAAAGTTTAATTACTACAAAAGCAGTAAATTATATTATAAAAGGTTAAGACTATTAGTTAGTAAAAAGGAGAAACAAAAATACTCTATTTCCATTTTGAAGAATATCAGTCCTATACATACAGACATCCATATATATGTTTTTAACCATGTGAAATCATATTGTTCAGGCTGCTTAGAAATCTACTTAAAAAAAAAAAAGAACCTCTATCTTTTCCTGTTAATATTTCTTTCTAAAATGTAGTCTATACTCAAGTTTCCCAACTATTCCAAAATTAGATTTACAGTTGTTTGTCCAAATCAGAATCCAATGCAAAAAAATAAGTTGTATGTGATTATTTTATTCATGAGTCTCTTTTAATCTAACACAATAAGATATGGTGATTTCTATTATGATGATTAGAACTTATTTAACTACAAAGCATATTATAAAGGCCCATGTAAAGGTAATTTTTCCTCATATAAGTACATGATCTTTAATAAGTTAGCTGGTATCTGATATTAACACTATGACTTTAGGAGAACTAATTATTTAAATAAAGTGAAATTAAGGAGAATAATAATTTCTAAAAAATAATTGTGTACAATATTATGCTAGATAATGTACACATTAGTTCTCCATATTTTTAAGGGCCAAACATATATTTGAGGGAGAAGCCAATGAAAAATTTTAAACTCCCTCAGTATTTTAAAGATGGCAATGAAATTATCAAGATTTTCAAATGAGTCAAGGAGAATGAATATGTTAGAGAATAAATGTGGTTCAACATTATGAATCAGGGAGACATCTCAAGTGGTTATACATTTAAACATATGGAAAAATAAGCATAACTTTCAAAAGTTCTTTAAAAAAAAAAAAAAGGTAGAAAGAAAACAGCCCTGTCAATGAAGTAAGGTTTGTCTATAAAGACTGTTAAGAACTATACTAGGAGGTCAAGTACTTTTATAGTCTTATCATTCATTAAGAGATAGAGGAAAATGGTGGTTGACTGATCCTTGAAAAATAAAGACTTTGGTGACAGAAACTTTACAGACTGTAACAGTGATCCAAAGGTGGTGATATTTTCTCAATAGGTAAGAGGAATACCAATCCAGCCACTTCCTAGCCCTTTCCTTTATAGCAATTGTTTCTAAAATCAAGTAGATTTCATTTTGTTTAGTGTTCTTTATCTTTCCTAGTCTAGGTCTTAGCTTGGCTTCAAGAAATCAATAAACCCTTTAAAACTATATAAAAAATATTGCATGTCTATGCACTTTTCTAGTAAGTGAATAGCTTTCAACAGATTCTTAGTGTGGGTCCCTAAGATTAAAACCCACTACAACAGATTGGGACCTAGATTGGCAGTTATTCTAGCATATGCTATTTGAGATACAAAACACTGCCAACTTTCAGTTATAATGAATAAAAGGAATTAGTAAATAAAACAACATAATTAGCTTTAAAATGTAGTCAGAGATGTATTTTCTAGAAGTGATTTTCAAATTGCAAACTGTGACTCATTAGTGTCCAGCATTAAAAAAAAAAAACAGAATAAACTACAATAGAATAGACAATATCACATTGTGTGTTGCATAAAAATGTTTTATAAAACTTTCATTTCACTTTTATGTATGTGTGTGCCATAAGGCAGGTTGTATTGTAAAATATATAGAAACTAGTAATTTCAGTTGCTTCTGTGGAAGGGAGCAAGTTTCTCAAGTCAGCCCTAAAGGTGAAAATTTTTATATAGTCACAATTACCTTTGTAAATCCTTTAAATCCTCCTAAGTAAATGCATATGATATGGTATATCCTGTACCACCTCTCAGTAAGTTCAGCAGAGTTAATTTTTGTTCCATGATTAGAATAGATACTGTCTTCAGTTATACATGAATGAAGCACAGCTGAAATTTTCAATTGTCAACCAATTAGGCCAGTTAGATGTGACTGACTGCAAAGTGTGATTTTGTAGAGGGGGCAAACTAATCCAAAAAGCCAACTTCTACTTAATACTAGAAAAACGATAATGATTAAAACATCTACATAAGTGAGAGGCCCTGGGTGGCTTCCAGGCCTAAGAAAACCAGAGATTCAGAGACAAAGGAATAGTCTTATGGTTATCTTCCCCAACTTGCATATAAAGACAGTTTAGAAAAACAAAACAATATATTCAGTGCAGGATCTGTAACAGATTAAATGAAGCTTACAGAAATAGTGTTATGCTATTCAGTAATACAGAGAAAAAATGGAGTACTTTCACTACAGTTTCTGGTAACTTGAGTTTTAACCCCATTTATAGGCATAGGGAGCTAAGATACTCAACCCTGTTGTAAGAAGGAGCTAAAGATATTTTACTTCTGACCGACATGCAGTCTCCAGCTTCTTTCTTTTCTGGGATATAAATGCAATGACATATAGGTAATAATTTCAGTTAGTTTTAATTTTCATTAAAAGTTAAAGTGCATTAAAAGTTAAACTGGCATGCCAATTTATATGTGAATCAGTTAACCAGGACTTAATCATTTCTGTTTTTGTAATTCTAAAGCTAAGGATTACATACTAAAACCAAGGCAGATGTTAAAGCTGTCTTAACACACATCATAAATAATAGGTATATGTTTACTACACTAAAATTATTTATTTTAATGGAATGCAATCAACTAAGAATTGATGACTGCAAACTAGCCACAGAAATATCTTTAACCAATCAATAGGCTTACAGACTCTGATAAGTGTGTGACTGTCATACTGAATGCAGACTTATGGAAAATGTTTTCTGTGGTTAAATCAACTGGTATAATAAATCAACTTGATAACTTTTTAAAAAGTTTATTTATTTACTTTGAGAGAGACAGAGACAGCATGAGTGGGGGGACGGTGTCAAAGAGAGAGGAGACAGAATCCTAAGCAGGGTCCTTACTGCCAGCACAGAGCCCAACACGGGGCTTGAACTCACGAAACCATGAGATCATGACCCGAGCTGAAACCAAGAGCTGGATGCTTAACCAAATGAGCCACCCAGACACCCCACACTGTTATGATAATGAAAAAGAAATTAGCCTATAATATAGTCTGGGTTCAGGAAATTAAAAAAGAAAAGAAAATGGGGAAAAAGATATAGACTGTATTTATCATGACAACATGCTAATTTCAATAATCAGGCAGGGAGGATTGACTTGAAAGTTATATCAGATTTCCCTAACCAAATGCTGGCTGGTAGCATAAACTGGCTCTCAATGTTAAAAAGTCATCTGTTTCTCATACAGATGGTAAGATTATCCACGCATTTCAAGGCTCAGCAGTACTTTATGAGCCATAACTTACCTTTATGGACTGGCACTGGTATAGGAATCGGGCTCCTGACACATGAGCTTGTGGGTTGGACTGGAGGCCTATATATGCCCACAATACCTGGATCTCCAAGGAAACTGGTATGACACAGCAGGGAGTACAATGCATAGCCTGTAGAAGGGTAAAGAAACATCTGCTTGAATTGCTGATGGTTGCCTATAGTCAGTTACCATGCATTATGTAGCCATTGTTTCTTAAACAATATACATAACAGAGAAGGTAATAGGACTTAGAGAAAGAACATAAAAGTTCACAATAGACCATACTATTGTCCTTGATCTTAAAAAAATTAATATTCTAAAATGGAAATGACTAATACAGAGATTAATAAAATGTGAACCCACGTACAAGGATTATAAGAAGTGCTCAGTAGTGGTGCATAGTCAGTGCTGTGGAATGCCAGAAGAAACAGCCATTTCTGGTTGAGGATGGCTTTACAGGACTGGGATGAGTAATGTGTGACTGGAAGAAATGGTGTTGAGAGGAAAATTCAGGTAGAGAGATGGCATATAAAAGGGTGTGTGGAACTAGAACAGCACATGATGCCATGGAGGGATATTCACTGATCAATTTGAATAATAGTTACAGTTGTCTTCTTTGTGCCAGGCATGATGGAGGCACTGGCCTTGAGCAGACCACTTGACTAAAGCAAAGGATTTGTACACAGAAGCAATGAAAGGTTAAGGAAGACATTTCAGATTTAGATTATGAAATCCAACCAAGAAGTCTGACTCCAGGAAGATTAATTCCAAGAGGTAAGAAGGACTGAAGGAAGTGAGGACATCAATCAGGTTATTATAACTTAGCAGACACCAGGCACTATCATCATATATGCCTTGTGCTTTCCTAGCTTCATACTTTTTTCTAGTAAGGCTCAGACACTGGCAATAATAGTATGTCAATTAGGAATGGGGGGGAGACAGACCATATTTAAGCTTATTTTATTCAGGAATTAGCACTATTTCCCAAAGTGACTGTATCATTTGCAGTCCCATCAATGATGTCTCAGGGTTCCAGTTTCTACACATCCTTGCCAACACTCATTAGTGTCTGTCTTTTAAGAATAGCCATCCTAATGGGTGTGAAGTGGTATCTCATTGTGATTATGCATTTTCTTTTTTTTTTTAAATTTTTTTTTAATGTTTTATTTATTTCTAGGAGAGAGAGAGAGACAGCGTGAGCAGGGGAGGGTCAGAGAGAGAGGGAGTCACAGACTGAAACCGGCTCCAGGCTCTGAGCTGGCAGTCAGCACAGAGCCCGACGCGGGGCTCGAACCCACGAACCGCGAGATCATGACCTGAGCGAAAGTTGGACTCTTAACCGACTAAGCCACCCAGGCGCCCCGATTATGCATTTTCTTAATGACTAACAATGTTGAGCCTTTCATGTGTTTGTCTCAATATTTTTATGTTTTTATTTTTTAATTTATTTTTATTTTTTTTAATTAAAAAATTTTTTTTAATGTTTTATTTATTTCTGAGAGACAGAGACAGCATGAGCGGGGGAGGGTCAGAGAGAGACAGAAACGCAGAATCTGAAACAGGCTCCAGGCTCTGAGCTGGCTGTCAGCACAAAGCCCGATGCGGGGCTCAAACCCATGAACCGTGAGATCAGGACTTGAGCCAAAGTTGGATGCTTAACTGGCTGAGCCACCCAGGCGCACCCCCCTGCTTTTTTTTAATGTTAGGAAATAAAAATAATAAAGAGTAGTTCCAGTATAATCTCAACCTTGTCTCTAACCATCCTCTTCCTGTTCTCAGCCACAATCACCCCAAACCACACTTCCTCTGTAGGGCTATGTGGGAGATTAATGAGAACTCAATTTGACTTCTCAGTTGCCCAAAGCCTGGATCAAGTACACATGTTTACTTATCACCCCAAGTTTTCTTAAAAGGAAAGAAGTATATAAGGAATAAAGTCATAATAGTGTTGCAGAAGAGAAAAGGGAACTTTCAAAATAATCTCTAAAGAGAAAGGCCTTTCAAAGTCTGAACCAAAACTCAAAGGTTACATAAAGAAAATTAATTGGTATCTTTCACAGTATAAAAAAATACCAGAAACAAAGTCAAAAGAAAAATGACAAACTGGGAAAAAATATCTGCAAATCATACCAAAAGAGTTCACTTCTCAAATTTGCAAAGATTTCCTGTAAGTCATAACACAGTAGCTCAATAAAAATGGGCAAGCAATATAAATAGATATAGTGAATAAAACACAAATTGTTCAACCACATTTCAAAATACTCAACCTTACTTACAGTGAGAGAAAAATAAAACTACACTGAGATACTAATTTTCTCTGATGAAAAAAGATTAAAAATTTTCATGACACAGTATTAAAGAGGGTTGGGAAAAAAAAGCAGTGTCACAGATGAATGATGGGACTGTAAATTCGTGCAACCTGTATGGGGAATAAATTGATAACATTTATTAAAAATGTAAACGCATATACCTTTGATCTAGCAATTCTACTCTAGAAGTTAACATATAGCTTTATTCTCTTA
This sequence comes from Crocuta crocuta, assembly GCF_008692635.1. NCBI lineage: Eukaryota > Metazoa > Chordata > Mammalia > Carnivora > Hyaenidae > Crocuta > Crocuta crocuta. Next base: position 3,761,164 of record NW_027527853.1, on the reverse strand, counting down.
TGTATGAAATGATGCCTGAGGCAGGTAACAAAATGCTGCATTGTATCTAAGAGCAAAAGACTGAAAACAACCTGAATGTCTACCAAAAAATCTGGATGATTATGGTTCATCCATGTAATACAATATCATGCAGTCATATGTGTGAAGAATGAGGAAGCACATTATGTACTAATATGGAACACACTCTAAGATCAAGTGAAAAAGCATAGACACTGTGTAAAACAGTGTCTGTGATGTTATATCATATGGATAAAAAAAGCACAAGAGTATATACTTGTGTGAACATGCAGTATCTGTGGAAGGAAAGAAACAGGTAATTTCAGTTGCTTCTGTGGAAGGGAAGAGCTGTTTGCGACATAGATTTTTATTCTGTATCTTTTGGCTTTTGAGCCAAGTGGATGTATTACTCATACAGAAAAATAAAATTTTAATACATATATTTTGAGATTTATTATTTTTCTTTTTTTTTTTAGAGAGAGAGAGAGAGACAGCATGAGCGGGTAAGGGCTGGGGAGGAGAGAGAGAGAGACAGAGACAGAGACAGAGAGACACAAAATCTGAAGCAGGCTCCAGAATCTGAGCTGCCAGCAGAGAGCTTGATGTGGGGCTCAAACTCACAGACCGTGAGATCATGCCCTGAGCTGAAGTCGGACACTTTACTGACTGAGCCATCAGGGGCCCCAACAATTTAAAATTTTAAAAGAAAATTAAAGGTATAGCTGAGGCTAAAGTGTGGAGACAGGGGGTTAGGCAAAAGACGAAGAATACAGAATATCATAGCAGATTTACTTATTTCACCTGAGCTGGAGTCCAGAAACACACTTGCTGGCACTGATCTAGTGGGCCACCAGGAAAAGTCAAAACAGAAACAGGTAAGTGAGTTTCCTTTTAGGGAAGGCGGTGTAGGGGTTTTCACTCTTCATTGAATACCATTATATATATGGTTTGAATTTTTAACCTATTAATAATGTATTTTTTATTAAATATAAATATGTAAACTTTTATAACAGAAAGAAAATACAATTGCAACCTTGAAGAATCTGTGTTGATCAAACATTCAAGAATATAAGAGAATATTTGAAATAAGATACTTTCACTTACTATAAGTAAGGTTGATTTTGAACCATAGAACAATCTCTAGATTTTCTATCTTCAAATTTTTTTTCAAGTGAGGAAAGTAAGTTGGAAAAACCTAACCTGAAATAATAACTTCAAATGGGCATGATTTCTTGTAGTCTTCCTTTTATGACAACCACATTATCTTCCTTCTATGAGAATCACATCATCTATGGAAACAGGGCTGGTTTTAATTTTAATATCCATAATTTACAAACAAAAGAGGAAAGTGAGTTTCTGTGAGAACGTATATTTCTCTCCTTACTGAAACACTGCAGTTCCTGCTGAGAATCCTCGTCCACTCTCTCTTCTGGGCTGGGTCAGCGTTACCAAAGATGGCGACACGTTCTGGGTTAGTGTTTCCATGAAGAGTTTGATAAATTTCCTGCTGTAAGTGGCTGCAGTCCACTTTTTTCGGCCTGAAATGAAACACCATGGAGGCTGGAGTTCAACACTAACATATTAATCCAAACATTAAAAATAATATTATAGGGGCGCCTGGGTGGCTCAGTCAGTTAAGTGTCTGACTTCAGCTCAGGTCATGATCTCATGGTTCATGGGTTCAAGCCCTCCATCAGGCTCTGTACTGACAGCTCAGAGCCTGGAGCCTGTTTTGGATTCCCTGTCTCCCTCGTTCTCTGTCCCTCCCCGGCTTGCACTGTCTCTCAAAAATAAATAAATGTTAAAATTTTTTTTAATATTATAAAATAAATTGGAGGAAATAATCCTTATTGGTAGGTATAAGAGACTGTCAGAAAAGTCTTAGCAATATTAATATTATTTAGATTATAAAACTACTCCTAATTAGCATTGTCGTTCAAAATATAAAAGTTGTCTTTATCAACATATTCCCTACAGACAGAGACAAAATTGTGGGAAATGATGTGGAAGCAAAGAATTACCTGAGCCTGCATCCAGATATTGCATTAACTCCAAATTGTACTTCATGTTTCTTAACAGAGCAAATTCCATCACCCTGGCTCTGCAGAAGGGTCATCTGAGGTGGAAAGTGATGGTCAAGGAGAGTATAACAGAAGGAAAAGAAAGCAGACTGGAAAACTTATGCTCTTATTATTATTTTTTACTAATATCATAACACTGTTCAAGTTACAAATTTGTTCTTTCCTAGTAATTAAAAAACACAGAAACAATTACTGTTTTCTTCCAAATGGCTAACCACACACCAGTAATATAAGTATTTCATTAAAACAAACACCTTCAGCCTTTGGTAGCAACAACTTAGAGAACATAATGGATTAATGGTTTGGTAAAGGAAGTCCTGAATACCTAAAAAAATCAGGGGACCTCAGAATTGGAAAACTCAAAAGATCAACAGCTGCAGCTTTTCTCATTAGGCTGCAACAGGCTACTCAAGTTCCAAAAAGGATACAGGGTGACTTTTATCACCAGTTAGGGCCAAAAGTGGCTTCCCAACAATATAGCCAGGATTCCCACTTCTAGGACCAGTAAGAGGTACAGCTGTGCTCTGTTGAAAAGCCTGCAAAAAGAGTGAAGAAAAGCCACTTGTGAAGAAAAGCCTGCTTTCCTGTGTGGCTCCATACCTTTTTTTACGGCAATGCAGTAAGTTAGTAGCACTGAACAATCTGGCTCCCTTATGCAGTGGAGCATTTTGCAGAAATTTGTACTCCCAACAGCTTTTACTTTTCATTCACTAAAATAGACCCTGAGTGATCTGCATATTGAAATTCACTAGATGCTACTTCTACCAAGGATTACAACCAAGGATCTACCAACCTGTTTCTTAAAAACTACGATCAATTGAGGAATTTGAACATAATTTAGAAATATCTTTTAATTAATATCAATGTTCCAGAGATAAACTGTGAGAGACATGAGACTTGGTTGATCACGAGGGAAGAGATGACAAGCAACCAGACCCCGCTGGGTTCAAAAGAAAGAAGTAGAGTAGAAGAAAGCCAAAAGATGGTGATCCAGATTGGAAAATTAGACTAAATGAGAAATGAATAAAAGGTGAATGTCATCAGATTATAATTTGACATGTTCATAAATACACACAGGCAAAATATCGTTATAAGCACATAAATAGTGCAGAAATATAAAAGAGTAAAAGTAAAAAACAAACAAAAACTTGCTGAATGCCCAGATATATGAGCAAAGCTAGTTAAAGAATTTCTGTGGGAGGCTGGCTGAATTTATGATTCAAAGTGATGATTTAAAAAAAGAGTTTGGATTTGAGACTAAAGTCCTACTTCACTGGGGGCCAGATAGAGAATGGGAAAAAATTTACTGAATAAATGTTGTCGAATCTCTATCACTTGTAATGAAATTATGGAATAGCAAATGTTGAGGCCTCAGTTGACAGACTGAACTAGGCCTTCATATTTGTAATCTATTTTGCATGCATCAGAGAAGCACAGGAACTATTTCTAACCCAGTATTTCTTGCCCTCTCAATCCTCTCTAGAAGAAGGGCGCTAACCCTGAAGTGAATGACGAAGTGCTGCTGTAAGGAAGTGTCTGGCTCCACAGTCAGGTTGGTTTGTCCAAAAGTGACAGAGACTTTCTGGATTCCAAAAGTCCCATTGGTCTCTATCTCATAGATGACCTGAAATTCAAAAATAAAATCAATTAATGAAATTTATCTATTTATTCATTTAGTCATCTATTTAGACAGTGCATGTGTGAGAAGGGGAGGGGCAGAGGGAGAGGAAATCTCAAGCAGGCTCCATACCTAGCGTGGAGCCTGATGCAGGGTTCAATCTCATGACTGTGAGATCATGATCTGAGCCAAGAATTGATTGCTTAACCAACTGAGCCACCCAGGTACCCCTAAAAATTATTTAATGGGCCAATTATACAGAAGATTTTCTATCTTTTAAGAGTTTTATTGTAACTGAATGAGTGTACAGTATAGTGAATATAGTTAACAATAGTGTATTATTATATTTGAATGTTGCTAAGAGAGTAGATCTTACAAGTTCTCACTGCAGGAAAAAAATGTTTAACTGTGGTAATGAATATCCATTAAACTTACTGTGGTAATCATTTCACCATATGTGTGTGTATGAAATTATCATGCTTATATCTAAATATATATATATAAATTATCATGCTGTGGACCTAAAACCAATACAATGTAATATATGAAATTATCATTTGGTGTACCTAAAAGAAATAACTGAATGAGGGAAACTAAACAAGTAATCTTAAAAATACCAAACACAAATACCATGAAAAGATAAAGTAGACATCATCCTATACCCGCACATGCAAAAAGATACTGGATCTTTGAAAGGGTTTGAAAGTTCTTTGAAAGGGTTCAGGAGAGAAGTAAGTTTATGGTAAGGATCGAAAGGGAAGAAAAAGGAGTTTTGATTGTATGCAGAGAAGATAAGTAGACAGGGGAGCATGGAATGGACACCTGGTTTACTTGACTCTGCCAATGTCTGAGGATGAATGAAGATAGTAGCTGGATATGGAAGTCGTAAACAATTGAAGGTAATCTTAGATTTCTGAGCAGGCTTTAAAGTGATGCTTAAGATAATTCTTCCTTCTTCACCTTGATTAAAAAGGGAGAATAGAGGAAAAGAAGTTGACTCCTCTATTTCAGATTTTCAGATGATACTAGTTTTTGTCAGGAGAAGAAAATGTGGTACAAAATATAATAAACCGCAAATGGGAAAAGATAGAAAAGTCAGAAGTAATCTTAGTCTTTTGGGTGTGCAATATGGGAGAAAGGCAGCAATGGAAACTGAAACATGGTAGGAGGAAGGTGATGGGCTCAGTTTCTGACATGTTAAGTTCTATGCACAAAAATTTCTGTGGGGTTGGTCTAGTACTTAATGGAAGATGAGGCACCTCTGGTAATGTTGATCAATGACCAAGGAACAGTCTAGAATCTGAGATCAGAGTCCTTACCTGGGAAACCACATTCTGACAAGTGTTTCCAGACAAGAGAGGAGAACCAGCCTGTGAGACAAGGGTTACGGGAACCTGGAACTAGCAAAGGAAAGAAGTAAATCAACTGAAAATGAAAGCAGTATTTTCTCTTCTAGCTACACATTACCCTGAAATGAATATTTTTTCATTTTTGATTACCATCATCCTCTCTCTTTCCCATTGCCAGCCTACAACTTAAGATAAAAAATAATTTTAACTCAGCCTCATTTCTCAAAACATATTTCTTAGGTCATTAATTTTACTAGATATAAAATAAAGGTCCCATGGTCAAATAAATTTTAGAAATACTATATCCAATACTCTCCTCTTAAAGAGTACCAGGGCCCTTTAGCACATTAAAGACTCCAAGAAGATCACTCTAAATACAATGTTTAACTTTACTTAACCCAATGTTTCCCAAGCTTATCTAACACCTTACGAATTTTTATTTCATGTGATGATTAATAATAAATGACATACATGGGAAAATGTTTTAGGTTCACACCTAACAGTTTGATATATGACATATAGATTTGCTTTCACAATTACAATCTAGACTGAAATCTCCTCAGATACAAATGGACCAAATAGTGTTCTTCTTTTTCCATGATAAACAATGTCATACCTTCATATTCTGCAGATCAGTCATACCTCTTGGAACCTAGAATAAGAGAACAGCAAGAACCTGAGTGTGCATAGACCTCAGAGAAAATCTCCAGTAGCTTATGGTTTCACATGTGGGAAGGAAAAATGAATATATTAGAATGATCCTTCTCTTCCACCTGACTCTTCTTTATACTAAAATGCTATGAGTAAAGCTGAGAGGAGGTTGGACTGTGACACACCTGCTCTGAGCAGAGCTCTACCGAACAGCAAAAGCAAGAGGTTTTGGTGAAATAGTGCAAGGTCATCCCTTCCCCCTCCCAAGCCAATTCTATTAGCCAGGAGGGTAGAATCTCTTATCTTGGGTGTACCTCCTCAATTCTTCCATCTTTCTTAAGACGATAGGGTTTCTGGGCCCTCTGCCTTTTTTGTAGCTCTCCGGCATTCTGACTTTCAGTTCAGTGCCTCTTCCACAGCCCAATAGTGGGAAGCATGTTGACTTGGAGGGAAGGGACATCACCTTTAAGACTGTGAAGTTATAGTAAGAGGCAGCATTGAGGGTTGGGTCCAAGGTGCAGCTATTTGTCAGGTTCTTGAAGAAACGAGCACAGGTTGTACTTTTACTCTCTAGGAAACCTAAGAACACAAAGAATTAAGGGAGTGATAAAAGAGAAAGCCAATTTTATCTTTATTTAAAACAACTTTTTTGAACTTTTTAAAACCAATTTCTAAGAAATCCTATTTTATTTTATTAAAAAAAATTTTTTAATGTTTATTTCTGAGAGAGAGAAACAGAGCATAAGTGGGATAGGGGCAGAGAGAGAGGGAGGCAGAGTCTGAAGCAGGCTCCAGGCTCTGATCTGTCAGCACAAAGCCTGACACAGGGCCTGAACCCATGAACCATGAGATCATGACCTGAGCCGAAGCTGGATGCTTAACCAACTGACTGAGCCACCCAGGTGCCCCTAAGAAAGGCCTATTTTAAATTGAACAAAAGGTTGGCACTTTTGTTTTGAACTCACCTGCAGGATTGCTCTCGGCACAGAGCCCCCCAGCACCAACTCCGGCAGGCTGCCTTAGCAAGCTGATTATAGACCACTCGGGGAAATACGTCAAAATGGGGTCTCCAGCCTGAATAAAGTACAGTATAAATTTATCCACAGTGAGATTGGACTGAACTCCACCAGAAAAGAAAAAGTAGAAACAAAAATTAACTCAATGGCTTGTTAATATGGACAATACTACCTTCTAAAAGAGTTGACAGTGGTTTACCTAGTTGCAGCAGGGTACCTCAAAGATACCCGGTCAACTGTCAGCTATGACGGAAAACCATACCAAGCAGTCCCATCCCTATCCCCAGGCTCACCCTGTAAAAAGGTGGTGGCGACTGGGTTTGGAATGTTGAAGTGAATGATTCGCCTTCAAACTCTGTAGCCAAGGCCTGGAAGTTGGTTGCATTGACCTTTTGGAGCTTCTGGAAATAGTTTAATTTTGCTAGAATTTTTTTTAAAGGAAAACGGGTTTAGATAAAAGAAAAACGTTTATTTTAAAATATATGGCATGCCAGGTAACTACTTTAAAACATATTCTTATTGGGGCATAATATATACACAGTAAAGTATGCAAATGCACTCACCTTAAGTGTAAAAACTCAAAAGATTTTTTACATATTTATATACTTTTATTTCTACTACTCAGATTAAGTTCTAGAACATTTTCCCAGAAGGCTCCCAATCAAAAACACTCCACTTTCAAAGACAACAATTCTGATTTTTACCGCCTTCTATTTTATGTATAATCTGTTAATGCAATTATTGTTTTACTTTTAACATCTAAGGTAAGAATATGGCCAATGAATGCCAGTCAGTTCCATGTCCTTAACGTCAGGAATGTGAGTGATTAGCAGATGGCAATGAAAACAGGAGGCTCAATAATGTTCACATTTGCCCCATACCAGCGGAGTTTCTAGCACAGCAAAATGGTACTGTTTCTGTCAGAACATGGCAAAGCTGGAGACAACATTCCGTTTGTCCTTTCTGTTTCTTCTAAACTTCAACTGACCAATCCTAATAATGTTTCCATCTCTCAGGCATATGGATTTATGTTTCCTTCCTTCCACTTCATAATTTCTACATTTAAAATTTCAGACACTCCAAAGTGGTCTATTCTGTAACGATTCTCTAACTTATATTAAAGCAATATGTAAATCTATCCAAGTTCCTGTAGCCAGCTCCTTATGTCTAATAGGGATGACTGAAATTAAAGCTTTGTATTTTGCGTTTTCTGATCCGCAGCCAATAGGGCATAAGAAATTGCAAACGTTCACTAATAAGAGAAAGAGAGGGAGCAGGCAGAGAGGTAGAAGAGGGCAGATGATGGAAATTCAACAGAAAAAAAAAGTTAAAAAAAAAATTCCAGACACAAAGGCAACTTTCAACAAATGTTAGGCAACAAGAATGGCCAACACATCTACTCACAGTTGTTCACATGGACACAAAACTGTCTTACGCCACCTGCATCCGTGAAAACTCTTGAAGGATATGGGGAATTACTCCTGAAGATAAGAGAGTTGTCCACACACATCCAACTCGAAGACCTGAGAGGAAATAGGATGAAGAAAAGATACATTTAGAAGCGGAGGGTTTGGTGCAAAGAACGTGCCCCATGTCAATGCCTAAGAGAGGCCTTCTTGGGCATCCATGGGACAACCCAAAGATCCTATTCTATCGGACAGCCCTGCTCTAGACAGTCCGAGGAGGAACTTCACTCCTGGGAAAAACCAAAGTAATTCCACGTATAGAAGTGGATGTGGGGATGGAAAGCAGGAAGAATAACTCCTCCTACTTCCAAATATGACATTACAGTAAGACCCTACAGGGTCTCAATCTCCTTTAGGATTCAAACGGCACACGGCAGCTCACCTCACGCTGCCCGGAAGGCAGAAGGAGAAAACTGTCCTCGGATGGAGAAGATAGCAGTCCCTGTCGCAGCAGCAATTTATGTCACAGGTGCCAGGAGTCAAGTCACAGACACAGACCGGTAAGACTATGAAGGTAAAGCAGAGGGAATGGGATGAGGAGTCCCAAACTTTTAAGCGCGAATGCCCATCTTCCACAGCCCCACTCTTCACTTAGTGGCAATACACTTTTTTCACAGAAGTTTAGATCTAAGTCAGTGGTTTTCCATCCCCACATCTCCTCTCCTCACCTGGGAAGAGGTCTACGGTCCCATTCTCAGGTGCAGAGGGGGTCACGACCGCAGGACCCACCGTAGAGATCCCAGGCACAGGCCAGGGAGTTTCAGACCCCTCCGAGGAGGACTGAAGGGTCCCTCCAGGCGACCCTGGCCCCACGTCCGAAGGGGTGGGCGTAGCCCCTGCCGGGGAGGAAGGCTGAAGCCAGACGCTCTCGGGAACCATCAGGAAGAACACCTGCAGTATCACTAGCTGCGAGGTGCACATGGGGAAGTCAAGACCCCCGCGAGTTTACAGTAGGTTTCAGCGGTCGGGAGACGAGCCGCTAGAAGGTGGTGGGAGGAGTCTCGTCGCGTCTGACGTCATCCTCATGTACCTGCTCATTGGCTCAAGGCTGTGGCCGAGAGCTCTTCAGCCAATAGAAAGCGGCGTTGTTACAGCTCTTTTCAACATCTTTTAGTGGGCGTCCTCCTCCTTAGGCCTGGCAGCGCACCGCCTCCGTCGCTTGGTAACCGCCAAACTCTCGGAGGAGCCCTTGCCCCTTCTCTCCGCTAGGTGACAGTAGAAGGTCAGTGGAAAGAGGTGGCTCGGAGTGTGATGCCGGCGTCGCAGCCCACGGGACTGGGCCCTTCCTCGACAGCGGGGAAACCCTAGAGGCTGGAATGAGAGTTGTACATCTTTTCCACCCCGGATCCTGGAGGTGAAAAACTCTTTCTAAGGAAAAATAATGATCTCGGGGAGGAAAACACACTGAAAGTCCTATATACCTTTAAAAAAGGTCACCTCTAAATATTGTATTTTTTGGAAACAGAAAGATTCGGCTTCTTAAATTTTAACATGGAGAAATATTTAAAAAGTTAAAACTCAATAAATGCTGTAATTATTACCTGTGGACTACGTAGTTGTTATTAGAGAAACTGGAGAAGGGGGTGAGAAATGGGGTAGGAAAAAATGTGAGAAGCGAGGGAGATAAAGAGTAAGGAAAGGAGAGACATTTTCTCCAAGACGCAGGAATGAAAATAGCCAAGGGAGAGAGAAGAAAACTTAGTTTTTGCTTTTATAATCGCCACTTTTTGTAGCCCTCTTGGGAAAGTTTTGGTTTTTCCCAGGAGCAGCGGTGGTTTATTCTGATTCTAACACCATCTAAGAGAACGTTCTCCAGTGTTGGGCATGTTCTCTATCTGCACTTCTTCAGTGCTATATGTGTCTATATATATCCGGGCTATACGTGGCTGCTGTACCCTGGAAATGTGGCTAACTGTGACTTAGGAGCTGAATTTTAAATTTTTCATTAATTCAAAGTTAAATAACTACATGTGACTAGCAGCTGCCATTTTGGACAGTACAACTCTGGATGATCAAAATCTGCTCTGGCTGAGACCCAGGGTTTTCCTCAATCTGCACAGGTCTGACATCGATTATTTCAGTTGCTTATTTTGGAGGTAGAAATTGAGATCTGGCAGGAGTTATTTAAAATCTGGTGTACTTACCTAAATTCTAGCCAGTACCTCCTTTTCCAAGTGAATAACGTAGGCAGATAAATTTTAGGACCCTTGATCTTTCTCACATTCTCTGACAGGGTATTGACATTCTAATGTTTTGAAGTGTATCTCTGTGGTATAAATGTTTCAAACGTATTCTTATTTAGTTATATAGTTAGTTTTTATTGAAGTTACATTAGTTTCAGGTGTACCACATATTGATTCAACAATTTTATATGTTATCCTGTGCTCACCATGGTTAAGTGTAATCACCATCTGTCACCAAACAGCATTATGATATTACTGATATTCCCTATGCTATACTTTTCATCTCCATGACTTAACTTATTTTATAGCTGTAAGTCAAATATATTTTCATGTGATTGTGTGATGGACTGCTAGAAGAGATATGTATATTTGTGTTTGGGCATAAAGCATTTATCTGCCTTATTAGTAATTTCTGTAGGAAAGGGCCGAATTCAGATCATTCAAATTATATGTATTTACTAGAACATAAACTCCACAAACCAGGTAGTTTTGTCTGTTTTGTTCACTGATATATCCCAGGCCTAGAATGATACCTAGGAAATGTTAGATGTGCATTAAATATTTTTTCTTTTCTTTTTAAAAAATGTTTATTTATTTTTGAGAGAGAGAGACAGAGCATGAGTAGGGAAGGGACAGAGAGAGAGGGAGACACAGAATCCAAAGCAGGCTCCAGGCTCTGAGCTGTCAGAACAGAGCCTGAGGTGGAGCTTGAACACATGAACTGTGAGATCATGACCTGAGCTGAAGTTGGACACTTAACTGACTGAGCCATCCAGGTGCCCCTAAATATTTTTTAAAAGAATGTTTTGTTGAACTCTTTAGATTTAGCTCTTAAAAATATTTAGAGTTTGTATTATTTCAGAATTGCATGTGTTTATATAAGATTTCTATTGTACAACCAGTTGGAGATTATCATAGATTTACAAATTTGGAATTTACACTGTAACAATCAGTGGTAAATCAACGATTAATTATTCCTGAATTTATTAGTGTTGGCAAAAGGGTCTGTTGATTGAAGTAATTTTAGGGCTGAGAACAGGGAAATAACATCTCAGGATCTTTCTTTTTTGTTTTTGTTTTTTTAATCTGAGGATCTGAGTTGCTTTTTCTTATTTTTAATTTTAGCACTTAACAGATTTTTAAAAATAGCTAGCTTTTAAAAATATTTTTTGTTGTAGTTGAGCAAAAATATTTTTGTTTTTACTGTTATATGTTTATAGAAATCTGTAATACAGAACTCTTAATTCTTTTGAGATCTAGTATTAATATCTAGAAGGTAATTTTAATGAGGGAAAATGAAATTTATTCACATATGTCATGCAGATGCCAGTTTTAACATGGAGACCACACCTTAAATTGAAATAGCTTAATATGACATCACTTCAGAAGCAGAGATTTCCACATTAGATCATATGATTCTAGCAGCTGTCTGTGTTTGGTATTAAAAGAGTTCAATATGTGCTTAAAATTTTAGCCGAGATTGAATCAAGATGGCCAACTGAGAGCAAGTTCTAGACTCTCCCAACTCCTCCCCTCTTTCCCAAGTCTAAAAATTACAAAAAAGTTACATGGGTTCACAAACACATGTGTATCATGCACATACCTTCACATTGAAAAACATGAAGGAGTGCTCTCAATGGACCAGACACTATGAGAATCCTTGGAAAAATAGGAAGCAGATGGGATTGGACTGAAGGTAGACAGACAAAAGTTGCATACAGAGGCTTAATGCAGAAATGCAGGTGGCTCTTGGGGATGTTCTATGTACATAGAAAAAGACTATTGGCATCAGTAGGGTCCTTGAACAGTGTGTGAGTTATTGATTGAGGCACCGCTATTGGTAGAGACAGGTAGGGCCGCCTCTCAACCTTACTCCCACTTGTACATGCGGTAGGTGGCAAAAGGACTTGTTCCTGAAGGGGGCAGGGGCAGTCCATGTAGGTATTTTTGCTGAAAAGCTGTGATGGCTTTTGATACCTGGGAGGAAGAAGGAGGCCTCACATCTTGAAGACTAATACAAGCTCACCTTGTCAAGCTGCACATGCAACATTCCTCCTCCACAAATCCTTGAGGCAGAATCCAAAGAGAAAACCCACAAATAATGGATTAAAAGACACATTAATTTCAAAAGAGAATAATAAGACACACGTGACTTTTTACAGAAATGAGGAATGCCATAAAAAGCTGAATAATGTCTTAGAAGGAGCTAACCTAGTATTCTATACCCAGCAAAATGTCCTTCAGAAATGAAGATAAGATAAAAATGTGTTTAGAAAACAAACATTGAGAAACAAGATCCCCACCAACAAACCCGCACAAAACATTGCTGAAGGAAGTTATTCAGGCTGAAGGAAAAATGATCCCAGATGGAAGCACAGAAATGCAGGAATAAATTAAGAACAATGAGAAAGAGAAACACAGGTCAATATATAAAAAATTGTAATCCTATATTATAATATCATCTAAAACTTTTAGATGATAAAATTTATAATAACATATAATTAAATACTTAGGAATAAATCTAAAATAGTACAAGAACTCTGCGTATCAAACTGTATACTATTTCTGAGAGGAATTAAATAAAGCCTAAATAAGTAGAGAGCTACACCAAATTAATGGCTAGGAAAACTTACTAATGCAAACATGTCAGTTCTTCCCAAATTGATGTATAGATTCATTTCAGTCCCAGTAAAAATCCCAGCATTTTTTTTTTTTTGGCAAAAATTGACTGGCTGATTTCAAATGTTATGTGTAATTGCAAACGGCCAAGAATAGCCAAGAGAATTTTGAAGAAGAACAAAGTTGGAAGGCCTATTCCTATGTATTATCTTTTATTATTAAGGTAAAATAATGTTTAGAACAAAATGGTGTGGCTTTGGCTATAAGATAGACAAATAGACCAATGGAAAAGAATGGAGTCCAGAAACGGACCTACACATATGTGGTCACTTGACCTGTGACAAAAATGATACTCTAGTGCAGTGAGGAAAGGGTGATCATGTCAATATGTTGTCCTGGGTCAATTGGATAGTCATACAGACAACAGTATATCTTGACTAGCTATACATACCCAAACATTAATTTCAAAACTAAACTGGACAGAAAGATAACTGATCACAAAGAAAAAGACTGATTAAATTGTATCTTATTAAAATTGAGATCTCTTAATAAAAAGACATCATTAAGAAAGCAAAAAGGCAAGCTTCTAAATTTGTTCCTTTTAAAAAATTAGTTATGAATATGTGTTATTCATTTTCATCAACTTGGTACTTTAAAATTTTTTAATTTGGGAGAAAGTGTAGATTCACATGAAGTTGTAGGACATAAATACAGAGAGATCCTGTGTACTCTCTAAAGGTAATGCCTTGCAAGACTACAGTACACACAATCAGAATATTAGCATCGGTATAATCCACTCATCTTTACTTTTTCCCAGCTTTACTTTTAAGCAGATATGTGTGTGCCTGTATTTATATCTGTGTAGTTTTATTATGCATGTGGTTTCATGTATCGAACACCACAGAGCAGTTCTGTCATCACAAACATCCCTCCCATTGTCCTTTCATAGTTCGTCTCCTCCCCTCCCACCTCCTCTCCTCAGGATCCATTTTTTTTAACCATTACTAATTTTTATAATAACCATGATTAAAATAACTGTGATTTAAACAGTGGTTCGCAGCCCTGATCCAAGTAAATCAAATAAATAGTATCTACATGTCTAACAGAAAATAAAACTTTGGTAGCTCTGGAGGAAGTAATTTCCTTGCTTACTAAGAGATTAATAAACAATGCAAACATTATAGAAGGAAGAAATATGTTTTGACTTTGAAATCTTTAAAAAAAAAACCTTTTTTAGTATTTGTTTTAATTGCAAGTGCAGTACTAATTAGACACTGATTATATGTTCCTAAATGAAACTTATTTGTGATGCTATCTTTTTCTTTACATTAAAGAAAAAGAATCATATGCTATCTTTTTCTTTATATTAAAAGAAAAAGGTCATGATCTCACGGCTTAACATTTTGAGAAANATAGAAGGAAGAAATATGTTTTGACTTTGAAATCTTTAAAAAAAAACCCTTTTAATTGCAAGTGCAGTACTAATTAGACACTGATTATATGTTCCTAAATGAAACTTATTTGTGATGCTATCTTTTTCTTTACATTAAAGAAAAAGAATCATATGCTATCTTTTTCTTTATATTAAAAGAAAAAGGTCATGATCTCACGGCTTAACATTTTGAGAAATACCACCAAAAAGATGGTGCTAATTTAGTAAGCCCCGTCAATCAAGTGCCTGTTTGCCTACACTCCCACCAACACTGGAATCCTTAAATAATTTTGTCACTCAGACAAAATTTCTCTTTCTTTCTTTGATTATTGATAAGGAGGAACATCTTTTCATATGCTAACTGGGCATTTGCATTTCTTGTTGGGATTTGCCTTTGCCTCTTTTTCTTTATTTTTAATTATGAAAGTATAAATACCTATCATCTCATTGTACACAACTTTTTTTAAAAAATTTTTAATGTTTTATTTATTTCTGAGAGAGAGACAGCATGAGCAGGGGAGGGTCTGAGAGAGAGGGAGACACAGAGTCTGAAACAGGCTCCAGGCTCTGAGCTAGCTGTCAGTACAGAGCCTGACGCGGGGTTCAAACCCACGAACTGTGAGATCATGACCTAAGCCGAAGTCGGACGCTTAACCGACTGAGCCACCCAGGTGCCCCTCATTGTACAAAACTTAAATGATACACAAGTATAAGAGCAAAGAGTGACACTTTTTTCCATTGCATCCAATCATGTTCCACTGCCTGTGGTTTTGTGTACATCCATCTAGCCCCCTTCTATATGTTTCCATATGAATATACATATAATATAACCTCTATTTTTACATAACTAAGATTGTATGTATGTACTGTCCCACAATTTCCTTTTTTTTTTTTTGTCTGAAAAAACAGATCCTGAGGTTTTTAAATTTCTTTAATGGTTGAATAGGATTCAATACTACAAAAACCCCATTATTTAATTATTATTTTATTTTTTCTCCTGCTATTACATTGCCAAAGTAAACATTTCTTTCCTATATTTGTGTGCATGTGTGTGAATTCCTTTGGATGCAGTTGTATAAAGTAGATTATTGGGTCAAAGGATGTGCTTTCTGATAGGTCCACCTTAGCCTTCCCAAAGGTCTGCATAACTTACTGCTTCCACCAAATGTATGGAAAGTGCTCATTTCCCCGTATAGCCTTACCTACACTTGATAACTTTTATCTGATGGGCAAAAAAGAAAAAAAAGAATTATTTTGCATTTCCCTGATTAATGGTGAGGTTAAAGTTATTGTCATCTTTATTGGCCATCTATAGTTTTATCACGAATTATTTCTTCATATCCTTTACCTGTAAAAGCTTTTCCATTGGGTTCTGTGTGGATATATGTTGCTTTTTGTTGAGCATCTCTTTCTCCATCCGCTGGTAACAATTCTTATTTATTGGGGGGAACCCATTCCCTGTGGCTTAGATGATGAATACATGACCAGGTCAGGCCTTCCTGAGTCCTACGGCTCCTTAGCCACAATGATTAAATAACGGGCATGTAACTCAAGGTAGGCTAAAAAGAGCTCTCAACAGAACTTCTGCTGGGACTACTGGAAGAAGGCTCTGCAGAGATCCCACGAACTGAGGCTATGGAAGCCTGAATTTGTACCATGTGGAGAGAATCTGAAGAGAAACTCAGAAGCTAGCAGAAATGAACAAGAACTAAGTTCTGTTGTCATTTTTTTGGAGGCCCTAGATCCCACTAGGCCTAAAGTCTGCCCTGCTTCTGAACTTTAGTTTCGGGAGCCAATAAAGTCCCTTTCTTGTTTAAGATTATTGAATTTTCTGTCCTGATTAATATAGGTTATTTGCATTTTCTTATTGAGAGAGAGAGCACAAGCAGGGGAGGAGCAGAGAGAGAGAGGGACCCAGAATCGGAAGCAGGTTCCAGGCTCTGAGGTGTCAGCACAGAGCCTGACATGGGACTTGAACTCAAAAACTGTGAGATAATGACCTGAGCTGAAGTTGGCTGCTTAACCAAACCAAACCAAACCAAACCAAACCAAACCAAACCAAACCAACAAAAAAAGGATGCCAGTTACTTAAATCATAATATATTTTAGTGCTTATCTATACTTACATATTAATTGAAACTCTCAAAAACCAATTCACATGACTATTTTAAATGTATTAGTGAATATTTAAACTAGAATTTCTATTTGAAAATAAATTAGAAATTAAACAAGCATTTAAGCTAGAATTAAACTAAAATCTCTGTTCTAGCATTTACTGATTGTCTTTTATCATTCAGTTTGTGACCTTTTTTGTTATTGGCATGATGAATAATTTTTGGTNACAAGAGAATCCCAAGCAGGCTCTGCACTGTCAACACAGAGCCCAACACGGGGCTCCATCTCATGAATCGAGATAAGAGATCATGACCTGAGCCGAAATCAAGAGTCAGATGTTTAACTGATGGAGCCACCCAGGCGCCCCCAAACCTGGGTATTTTGGGTGTTTATGTTATAAGACTGTCTTATTTAAACCTTCTGTTTTAGGTAGTTCACTCTGACACTGATCTGGCTTTGGAAGAGGGGCTCGGCCCCATTATTGACAATAGAAATCTGGTTTCTCACTTGGCTTCAGTTAACCTGGAGGGAGTGAGGAAGCGGCACTGCTTGATACTGCTGGCGCAGTGGTGGCTGGGAGCCAACTTCCTCCAAATTTGGGATATATAAAGCAAAAAGAAAACTCAGGGAGTTCACCACTTTGTCATTTCTAGGGACCCAAGGTCCCTAGCCAATCTGCCTTCTTCTCTCCACCTTTTAGAGTTTTCTCCTTCATATATATATAATGTCCAGGGGTTTTGGTTGTACTTACTGACAGGAATATGGCAAAATATATCTATCTACTTTAAAGGAGAGGTATACACATGTTTTATTACAGAAAGGAATTGCCGGCTCCCTCATGCTGCTGTAACTAGAAGGCCCTCTTTCTTCTTTTGTTTCTGAAGCTGTTTTTCCTTCTCGCCACTTTTATATTTTCTATCACAGATTTAATTAATAATCATTCTCAGTGATATAAGTTAAAAAAACAAAATGTAACTCTACTCAAAGCATTCAAGTTATCTAGCGGTATATAACAAATCATCCCAAATGTGTGGTATGAAATGACAACTATTTTATTATTATTATGATTCTCTGGGTCAGGAATTTGGACAGGGTACAGCAGAAATGGCTTTTCTCTGCTTCACGATGTCTGGAGTCTGAGCTGGCATGACTCAGATGGTTGGGGGAGGCTTTCACGATGGGGGTGCAGAATCATCTGTAGGTTTCTTCACTCACATGTCTGGTACTTGGGATGGGAATATTTGAAAACTTGGCTCAGTTGCGACTATTAACAGGAATGTCTGCATGTGACCTATTTCTTTTTTAATGTTTATTTCTTTTTGATAGACAGAGCAGGAGGCGGGGAGGGGCAGAGAGAGAGGGAGACACAGCATCTGAAGCAGGCTTCATGCTGTCAGCAAAGAGCCTGACACAGGACTTAAATTCGTGAACCATGAGATCATTACCTGAGCCGAAGTCAGATGCTTAAATTTCTGAGCCATCCAGGTGCCCCAACAATGCCCATTTCTGATATCAACAGTGCTTCAGTCTTTAATTCTTCATTTGGATACAGTTATATTTCTTCCATGGACACTAGACAAGAGATATGACAGAGTGTTTTTCTGGAGCCTGACTTGTGTAAAGCACAGCAGAAGATGTGGAACCTCGTGAGTTGCCCAGTGCCATTACTGAGCATGGGGTTCTGGATGCAGAAGTGCCCATGTGATTTTCACCATGTTCATCACTTGGGGTTTCTGGTTTTGGGTCCCTGTAGGATGTAGGACTAGGGCATGGCCCTTTGCCTGGGTTTGAAGGTGGTGCCACTGGTCTGGGACCATGAACTTTTAAATTTTGTCTGCTGGTCACTCACTGCTAGCTCTAGTTCAGAGTTCATATTCCGGGAAGCTTCCAAGAACATGATATTCCTTCAATAGTATTTCCACAGTAAATTATGGCCATGTTAAGATTCAAAAGTTAATGGGATGGCCAATTTGTCCCCTAGAGTGCTTAGTTCAAGGAATCCAGTCAAATGGTAGGATTTGTTTGGACAAAACGTGGAGCTCCAACATCTGGTGATGTGATCACACTTGGTACTCCAAAAGTTTCCTGACTTTGAGATTTGAGTCATAGTTTTGGTACATTGAATTTTCTTATTTATTTGAGGGGGGAAAAGGATACATTTCACCAAGAGAAACTCATAATCAACAAGCCTAGACCACCTCCAAAAGGTGAGGCCTCCATTTAAATTTACTTTCTAGAAATTTCTTCTCCATATCTGAGAGTTATAGTCAGAATTCAGGCTAAAGATGATTCAAGATCTCTGCCTCCTATTTGCAAGTTGTCTAGGAATTTCTTCTGGATAACCTGTATGCATTTCGTACTTTATGATCATAAAGATTTATTTTCATTAATACCCATTTCTTTGTGGAAAGATTCTCTTACTGGTTAAGAAGGACTCAAAATGTGTTGTGGGGACAGTGTAATATTTCCACCTCCTCTCTCACCATTTATTGGTCAGATCAATATAATCATATCAACATTTATAATTCATTTAAGTACAGGCATTTCCTTCTATTTTAAACCTAGAGTCTGTTGTTGCTTTTCTCATGGCTATTTACAACTAATTGTGGAATAAAATAACTTGTCCACCTACAGTTAAGGAAATCTAAGATATTAGCAGGCAAGTAGTAGACATATTTTTATTTTGACTGGAGCTCTCATAGGAAAAAACTCTCTAAAGTCTTGATATATAAGGGAAATGATCGTAGATTTCTTTATAAGTGAGTCTGAGTGTACATAAACTTTGTTTAAACCAAAAGCTTGACTTATGACCTAGCAAACATACATTGTACACCTGCTTTGTAAATGAGTAGCCTAAAGGAAAACTATCTTGTCCTTAAGATATTGATCAACAATCTTACCCTCTGCATTCCTTGATGTTAAAACTTGTTATTCCTGCGTATTTGTTAATCTATTATATTTTGATGTTTTACAAGATGTAAAAAGACATAACCCTGCAAAAACTGTTCATTCTCTGGAGTACTTTCTTTCCTGTGACGAGTGTGTTTCTTGGACAAGCTGTTCTTACTTGAATAAAACTCTCTTTTTTTTCTTTCAGAGATTCTAAAAAGTTTGTTCTTGTTCATTTTGTATTGACAAGAGCACCTTAAAGTTAACACCAAAATAATATTATCTATTTATTTGATTACTCCTAGCACTCTCATGCCAAAACCCAAATGAGTTTAAAATTTCCATATGTGGAATGACACAGTTGTATAAATATCAGAGAATTCACATAAAAATTCTGTGTAAATTAAATTATTCAAGTATTCATTCCATCCTCCCCCCCATTTTTAAAAAATGCTAATATAAGTTTTTGTTTAGGTATTACAAACTGGAGCAAGCCTTAGGAAGTTTAGGAATATAAAAATAGTAGCTTACTAAGGCTATCTAACCACTGAAAATATTTATTTTTTCCTTTTTAAAATATTTATAGTTTATTGTCAAGTTGGTTTCCATATAACACCCAGTGCTCATCTCAACAAGTGCCCTCCTCCATGCCCATCACCCATTTTCCCTTCTCCCCCACCCTCCATCAACCCTCAGTTTGTTCTCAGTATTTAAGAGTCTCTTATGGTTTGACTCCCTCCCTCTCCTTAACTATTTTTTCCCCTTCCCCTCCCCTATGGTCCTTTGTTAAGTTTCTCCTGTTCCACATATGAGTGAAAACATATGGTATCTGTCTTTCTCTGCCTGACTTATTTCACTTAGCATGATACCCTCAAGTTCCATCCACATTACTACAAATGGCCAGATTTCATTCTTTCTTATTGCCATGTAGTATTCCATTGTATAGATAAACCACATCTTCTTGATCTATTCATCATTTGATGGACATATAGGCTCTTTCCATCATTTGGCTATTGAAAGTGCTGCTATGAACATTGGGGCACATGTGCCCCTATGCACCACTGAATATATTTAATTTTATTTGAATTCTCAATTCTTTTCTAATATTTCCGTCTCTCTCTGTCTCTCTCTCTCTCGTTCTCAACACATACTGGATATTCTAGCATTTTATTTTATTTATTTATTTTTTTTAATGTTTTATTTATTTCTAGGAGAGAGAGAGAGACAGCGTGAGCAGGGGAGGGTCAGAGAGAGAGGGAGTCACAGACTGAAACAGGCTCCAGGCTCTGAGCTGGCAGTCAGCACAGAGCCCGACGCGGGGCTCGAACCCACGAACCGCGAGATCATGACCTAAGCGAGTCGGACGCTTAACCGACTAAGCCACCCAGGTGTCCCTGGATATTCTAGCATTTTAAATAGGAGTTCCTACCAATTAATATTTCAGAGAAACACAAGTATGGACAAGAAAATTAGCTACGTAAAAAACGGCTTGTCATATCATAGAGAGTTCTAAAAATTAGTTCCTTTAGCCTTACTGGGAGGTTGATCTATGCAAAAACTTTCTTTTCTTAAATAGTCAGTCCTGAGCTGTTAGGCTTCTTACCAAAGTTCAGGAGGGCAATATCTATTTTCTCAAGATTGTGTGATAATTGGGTATTATAATGTTCCTGGTGTGAAGCAAAGAGATAACAGCCAGAAAGCTAATTAAAAAGAGTTGATTTGCTTTAAGGAAAAGGGCAAAGCCTTTTCCTTCCCTCTGCTTTTAAATCTTTTGGCTCCCACCCACACAAAGACTTAAAACAATAGAGTCAACAGTAAGAATGACACCTCTATGTTAACTCTTAAGAAATATCTTCGTTTTGTTTTCTTAATGAAACATTTGTCTCCATCTTCCTCTGCCTTCTTCCTGTGGGTAACAGCTGACAAATGCTTGTTTTCCCAGTGGTGGTACATTAAAACAAAACAAACAACAACAACAAAAAAAACACCTCCTCTCCCTTAAAGTTCCTTCTTTTAAAAATTTTAAGCCAGCCAAATGAGGGACTACACTGCTACACTGTTTGGGATCTTTCTTTGCCTGACCTATAGCCCTAAAGGAAATATTGTTTCAAATTTTTTTCTGGGTTGGTGATTTCCTAATTTCTGATTTGTAACAAGGCAGAAACTCTGAAATCCCATTTAGGAACAGTAATTATGATTTTATTAATTCATTAATTTCTTGGATTCGATGATTTCACATAGAAGATGTTTGTCTAAAACTTAACAGAAAGCCATGGGGAGGGGAAAAACAGTTACAGAGAGGGAGGCAAACCATAAGAGAATCTAAATACACAGAACAAACAGGGCACGGAGGAGAGGGGAAAACGGGTGATGGGCATTGAGGAGGGCAGTTGTTGGGATGAGCACTGGGTGTTGTATGTAAACGATGAATTATGGGTATCTACCCCCAAAACCAAGAGCACCACTATATTTACTGTATGTTAGCCAACTTGACAATAAATCATATTTAAAAAAAAAAAGAAGATGTGCTGCTTAGCTTTCCTTACTGTAACCTAATGGTATTCTGTCATTAGGTCTATTTTCTACATTACAAGGGAAGTGAAAAGAGAAAGGACAAACAATTGTGATCTTGGGCATAATTACTGGATCATCAGAAATGTTGAATCACATAAAGATAAAAGGGGAAGTGGCTAAAAGAGTAAAGCACACTGTCAAAAATAAAAGGGAAAGAAATGACTGTTAGAAACTGATACGTAATTAATTGAATGTAGTTTTTTTGGTGAGGGATTAGTGGTAAGAAAATAATTGTATGTAAACACATGTTATTTATTTATGCCTTGTATCGTTAAAAAAATTACAGCGATATTTGTGTGAATGTGTTCCTAATTGAAAAAAAAAAAAACAACCACAGTGAAACACAATAGTGGCCTCTCCTTCCTGAGTATGTTTAGAAGTGGCATTGCTTCTCATCTGTCTGGAGCAGTGAGGACGTACTAACACCTCACATTTGTAATTACAAAGCATTTCACATTCTTTGAATTTTTACAATAGCTTGGTTAGATCGATGGCTTAACAAGGAAACAGCCTGAACTAAGTGGCTTGTTCAAAGGGGCATCATTCCTTATTATTAGAGCCAGAACTAGAATTTAAATGTCTTCTCATTTAGGTAATGCTTGAATTCATTTCTGCTGCCTGAACCCACAGACAAGTTTTCCAAGGTCCTTTCCAGTCACAAGGTCTTTTCTTTGGTTTTAATAAATATACAAATGTATCACATTATTTTTATAGTCAGATAGTGCTTTTATAGTCAAATAGTGTAATATTTTATAGTCAAACAGTGCTTTTAAATTTAGGAATTTGGGAACAGTGGAAGGCAGATATGCCGGACACTCTTGACTCTACAGATCTGCTGTTCATTCCCCTCCACCCTGCTCTGTGTCCTGAGAGTGAACTGCATGCTGTCACTGGGATTCTGGTTAGGTTCAGCAGGAGATGGGAGAGTGGGGTGAGCAAGGCTGGGTATTTATTCCTCAGTTTCTTTCCCTGTTGGGCCAGATTGACAGTAGCTATCTTCTTTAACCGAAAGTGTAGCAGACCCTGTGGGGTCCCCACCCATGTGCCCTCAGTCCTCACCATTCTTTACACATGGCGGTGGCTATTTCCTGTGTAAACACCTGCCACTTTCTGCCTGAGGCCTTTTCCTGACCATGGAGCATGCCCAGCCCATGCACAGGGCAGTTCAGTGGTGCTGGACAGTTGATTTCCCCAGGGAGGCAACTCCTAACCAATGATGTATGGGAATTGGTGGATAAACATTGCAGCCTCCTCTACCCTAGTTAGGACAACTCTGGGCTGTGATCTTTACTGTCTCCCAGGGATTCCTATCAAGACTGAGCCCCAGTTTCACTCAGTGGTGATCTACTAATCAATGCACCTAGTACTGGCCTCTCTCCCAGTCCTGTCTCACCTACCCATCTCTTTCCAGTGCATCCTGGGATTGCCTCCTAAAGAAACTACTTGTGGTGGAATCTCAGCTTCAAGGTCGGCTTCAGGGTGATTTTAACCCAATAGAGAAGACAGTTCTTGTCAGGCGGCTGTCTCCTACAGTCACAGATTATTCTGTGGGTTCTAAGAACCTTTTCCTTCCTCTCGACCTTCAGGCCAGATTTATTCATGGATACCCATTGTTGCTAGCCCCAAGGTGATTCACCACCCAACGTACACACAGCTGTAAATCAGGCTGGGCACTGTAATCTTTATGCTGGGTGGCTAAACAATAGATATTCTTTTAGTTAGGAAAAAAATTATACTAAGAAGGGCAAACATCTTATCAGTCTGCCACAGAGGCGCACTTCAAATTCAAAAAAAATTTGAGACATACTGTGAGATAATTAAAGATTGAAAGCAACACTAATCAGGCCAGCAGTGATTACAATGCAATGGCTATCACCATAATGTCAATAAAAGCATCAGAGTTATTTATAGGTTGCTCTTCAGGACGATTGCTGTTTTAGAAGATCTGGTTCTGCTCTGGCTCTTCTTGGAGGCAGAGTTCTTTCAAGGTCTCTGCAGTGCCGATCTGATAATGTGCTAACCTAATACTCTTAGTTACAGCAAAGCTTCTCCCACACCCAGCAGCCTCATGTCCTTAGTTTCACATGTCAGGCATTACAATATATTCTCAATTGTAGCAAAATAAATTTTTTTACACATCAATAAAAATTTGGAGGGATTTGACTTCTTGAGCACAAGGGGTGAAAATCTCCATGTTAAGTATTTTAGAGGAATGAAATGAGTAATAAACAGTCCCTTCCCAGGGTGCCTGGGTGGCTCAGTCTGTTGGGTGTCCGACTTCAGCTCACATTATGACCTTGGGTCCTTGGGTTCGAGCCCTGCGTCAGGCTCTGTGCTGACAGCTCAGAGCCTGGAGCCTGCTTTGGATTCTGTGTCCTGCCCCTCCCTCCTCCTCCCCCACTCATGCTCTGTCTCTCTGTCTCTCAAAGTTAAATAAATGTTAAAAAAAAAACAGCAACAACAGTCCCTTCCCTCCAGAATTCCAAGTCTAGTAGAGGTAGAGGGTGGGGTGAAGACTGAAGGGAGATTCAGGGTAGGAAGAAATCTTCACCAGTATAAATGGCAGAATACTTTGTTAAGATGTTAATTATTGTGGGTTCCCAGTCCTACCCTGGCTTGTTGAAATTACACAAGGTGTCCTGAAGCATAGGGTAATGGGGGAGAAATAAAGGGGTACCCTTGAGGGCTAGGAAAGAACAGAAATTCTGGAGCACTGGGAAGGGAATGCAGGTTGGTGGGCCATGGGTAGTAGGGACCCCTGCTTATTCCATGGTTGTGTCCTGGTTGGTAAGACCTTAGAAAGGGCTGCTTTATGGCACCTTAAGGAGGCTCCACTGTAAGTACCAGGGCTTCTAGCTGAGGCACAGCCCCTTTTCAGCCCTACCTGACTCATTCTTAACATTGGAACAGAAAGCCTGTCACATTTCAAGGTTGGGCAGTGAGAATATCAGAAGTGATTAAGGTAGCTGAGAGATCAGAGGTCTGTCCCCCATTTTCTTTTCTTTTCTTTTTTTTAAAGTTTATTTATTTATTGAGGGGGGAGAGAGAGAGAGAGAGAGAGAGAGAGAGAGAGAATGGAGTGGGGGCAGAGGCAGAGAGAGAGAGAATGCCAGGGCTTGATTCCATGAACACTGAGATCATGACCTGAGCAAAAATCAAGAGTCAGATGCTTAACCAACTGAGCTACTCAAATGCCCCACCTTCCCCCATTTTCTGGTGCATGCACTTCTCTCAAATTCTGGTGTAAACCAGGAAGGTAAGGGAACCTTAGTAATGATTGCGATGGGCTTTCTTGCCAGATCAGAGGGTGCTAATATTGGACTTACATTGGTATAAGGAAAATAAAGATAAGAAAAATGTTTGGATACCTAAATGTCATGGCTTAAGATTGAATGTGTTCCATGCATACATACAACAAAAAGTAGAATATGACAAGGACTCCACAGGAGGCCAAGCATTATAGCATAGTTACAATAAATCATGCATAGTTTTAGCTGTTTGGGAGCATTGTAGTCTGTCTGTTTCTCTCTCTCTCTCTCTTTAAATTTATTTATTTTGAGAGAGAGAGAGAGAGCAAGCATATGCAGGAAGCAGAGAGAGAGAGAGAGAGAGAGAGAGAGAGAGAATCCCAAGCAGGTGCCGCACGGTCAGTGCAGAGCCCTACATGAGGCTCGGACCCACCAACGGTGAGAATATGCCCTGAGCCAAAACCAAGAGTTCGACGCTTAACCAAGTGAGTCTCTCAGACGCCCCACTGCAGTCTCTTTTTCACTGTTCTCCACCCCTCCCCCCCAGGCTAGGGCAGTTAAATAGAGGAGGGGGATATAATTATTTTCCTCACTGATTCTGTTCTCGCTTGCTCCCATTTCATAACACAAAGCATGGTAACCAATAATTCTACATGTGGTAAAAATGTTCGTATTAGTCAAGTATTAATGAAACATTTTCTGGTAATTCCTTCTACTTTCCCCTAATCATATGTATCATTTGAGCATATTCTGTAAAGTCCATGTTATGCATCCTCTGGATTATAGAGGCAGAACAAAACTGTTTAGTTTGCCAGGCATTGTGGCACACGGAGTGCAGATCTCTTTGCTCCCCCATCTCCTCCTCCCACAGACACCTTTCTTAATCGGCAGCTTTCTCTTTGTCTTTCCAGAGGCTTCAGAGCAGAGACCTCTATGTGATTTCTGTTTTTCCTCAAGAAATTATGGCGAACAGTCGAGTGGGTAGGCTTAGAGACATTTTCTATATATAGTCTGTGCATCCTTGATTCTAAAACACTTGATGAAAACAGATTTTTAATGTTTTGAAATTCAGAACGTGTCTTGCAATCAATGTCAAAAGAAATCTGTCTGTTTCCAGGCAGAACTGTAAGTTATGCTGTGTTTGTCATTGTGCACGAGCATGTTGAGCATTGTGTGTGTGGAAGTATCTTTCCATCTGATTGCCAGCTCACATGAGTTATATGTAGCAGTACTTTATGCAGGTGAATTTTATTTGTATATGTTATTTTGTTTAATTAAATAATTTTTATATTTTACCATAGGTATTTGGATTTTTTTCCCCTTTTTTTCTTTTCACTCATCTCCTACTTCCCATCCCCACCTCTGGCACCCATCAGTCTGTTTTCTGTATCTATGAGTTTGTTTTTGGTTTTATTTTAGATTCCATATACAAGAGAGATCATACAGTATTTGTGTTTTTCTGTCTACCTTATTTCACTTAAAGTAATGCCCTCAAGATTCATCCATTTTGTTTGTTACAAATGGCAAGATTTCATTCTCTTTTATGGCTGAATAATATTCCATTGTGTGTATATATACACACAGACATCTTTATCCATTCCCCACTGATGGATACTTAAACTGTTTCCATACCAAGGCTATTGTAAATGATGCTGCAGTGAACATGGGGGTGCAGATATCCTTTTGAGGGTGTCCTTTTCATTTTCTTCAGATAGGTACCTAGAAGTAGAATTGCTGGATCATATGGTAGTTCTATTTTTTTTAATGTTTATTTATTTATTTTGAGAGAGAAAGCAGGGGAAGGGCAGAGAGAGAGAGGGAGAGAGAGAATTTCAAGCAGGCTCTGTGCTGACAGCCCCCAACATGGGGCCCGAACCCCCAAACTGAGAGATCATGACCCAAGCCAAAATCAAAAGTTAGACACTTAACTAACTGCGCCACCCAGGCGCCCTGGTAGTTCTGTTTTTAATTTCTTGAGTAATCTCCAAACTGTTTTCCATAGTGGCTGCACCAGTTTACATTCATACCAGCAGCATGAACACGGGTTCCCTTTTCTCCACACCTGTTCCAATTCTGGCCATTTCTTATGTGTTGGATGGTAGCCATTCTAACAGGCATGAGGTGATGTGTCACTGTGATTTTGATTTGCATTTGCCTGGTGCTTAAAAGATGTTTTGTTGTCCATTTCTATATCTTCTTTGGAAAAATGTCTCTTGAGATCTATTGCCAATTTAAAATTACATTGTTTTGCTATTGAGTTGTATGAGTTCTTTCTATATTTTGGATATTAGCCCCTTATCAGATATATGATTTGCAAATATTTTCTCTCATTTGGTGGGTTGCCTTTTCATTTTGTTGATGGTTTCCTTTGCTGTACAGAAGCTTTTTAGTTTTATGTTGCTCCACTTGTTTATTTTTGTTTTTGTTGCCTTTGCTTTTGGTGGCACATTCAAAAAATCATCACCAAGGCCAATGTCAAGGAGTTTATTGTCTACATTTTCTTTTGGGAGTTTTATGGTTTCAAGTCTTACATTCTCAAGTCTTTCATCCATTTTGAGTTAATTTTCGTGTATGGTATAAGATAGTGGTTGAGTTTCACTCTTTTACATGTGGCTGTCCAGTTTTACTAGCAATTTCAGATGAATTTGAATTTAATTCTAGTCTCCCATTTGGCTTCTAAAGATTATAATTCAGCAAACCTAAACTCTTTTGTTTTAATATGGAAGATTGCCTGTTATATGTCAAACAATGAATTTAAAAATGGGGATTGTCACATATTTTGGACTAGATAAGAAAACTTTGAGAGTTGGGGAGAGATTTGTGTGACCAATTCATGTACTGAGGAGTTTTATTTGGGAATGGCACATCTGTTAAAAGATACTAGCTAACTTGTTCCCCCAAAGTTTTTATGAAAATGTTTAATATTTAGTGCAAATGATATAAAAATGTATAAAGAAAAGTTAGTAAAATCCTTTACCACCCCTCCATCCATTTCTACCCTTTCTTCCCCTACAAGGAGGATCCTTCTATTTCTTGTTTCATGCTCATGCATGATGTGCCTATATAGGTGTTTGCAATGGTATTATGCTAATTCCAAGACTCCCTATAGAGGATTTGTCAGGGTTGCATCCACAGGCCCTCAGATCTCTTTACTGTTGCCGTGTGCACTGGCTCCTGGTGTAACTGCCCTCCCTACAGCTTGCACCTGGTTCCTGAAACACACTTTGCTTGTGCTCGTAGGTGCCCAAAAGCACATAAGAATTTATACCTCACCCTCTAGACTTGGCTAATCACTGATAAATGCAAAGTATAGATTCTAGCTCTCCTGCTTCCTTCATGAATATAATTGAGTCAATCATTCCAGGTAATTTCCTGACTTTGTTTTGTTTTAGACACCAAAGACAGTGCTAAAATATACAACTTTGTACATATGTCCTCTGCTTGAGTGTACTGAGCTCGAACTAAGCCACTCCACGCTATTGAGATAAAGTGGTGAAACTCTAAGTCTGCAGAACGCTCTAAGGGAGAGAACTAGGCAACAGAATTTTGATTCTTGCCTTCAACAAATATTTACTGATCTTCTGGCATGTGCACGTTCTGTGTAGGGCCTACATATTCAGTAGAGAACAAAACAGAAATGGTTTCTGCCCTCTTGCAACTTGTGTAGTTGGGGGTAGAAGGGGAGACATTCAGCAACAATCTCATAAGTAAATCTTTGCAAATTGAATAAGTGCTATGAAGAAAAATTTGAGGGTGGTCTGCAAGAATATAACTGAGGGATTTAGATTGGAAAATCAGGAACAACTTCTCTGGAAAAGTGACAGTTATTAGAAAATAAAAATAAAAAATTTTTCCAATGTTTAGATTATTTACACAATCCTAAAATTCATTCTAAGGAATTTTTATTTTACTTTATATTTATTTGGATTGAATAGACATGAAATTGACTTTTGCCTCAACTTGCAATGTCTGCACAATAGCCATCTTTTTGCTGAATTCTTTGAAACTCTCTTTGCTATCTTGTCCTCTCAATCCCTTCCCCTGTCCTTTCATGTTTATCTCATTTAAAAAGTTGTGATAATATTTCCAAGGGGGCACTTTCTGATCATCTAGCCCACCTCTTTTCTGGCCCCCTTCAGGCTGCTATATAGAGGGAGATTTTTAGTGTAGTGGTAAAAAGTGACAAATACCCTATGACAGAACAACAGGAGATCTATAAATATGAAAGATGGTTATATTGGCAGGAAAGATGCTGAAGTATCTGGAAGTTGGAATCCTACTAACACTACTATTTTGTAAGAGGAACACTGGATGTAATTCATTAACTAGGGCCTGGGACCTCCAGGATAGGGGGAAAGGGAAGGGAGTGAAAGTGAAGGAGACCTACAGAGAGTAGGAGATCGCTGATGCCAGGATAGCTTCTGACACAGCATAGGTGTTCAATAAGTATTTGTTGAGTGAATGAATGCACGAATGATGCTCACTGGAGTAAATTATGCATTAACTGAGTGATCAGCAGCCTCACAGGAAAAGGCAAGCTGCTGCTTTGCATTAGGCCCTGGACTGTCTCTCTGTGAGCATGACGATCAACTGACTAGAATTTTTTCTGGCAATTCCTGTGCCTAGGTTTCTAAATGGTAAGGGGTCAGGTAAGAATACATACTATTATTTCTCAAGATGGGGGAAATGTCAGATATGAATGAGGTAGAGGAGAGGAAACAAACCCAGTACACAGGCAGGGGTGGGTGCTGGGACTGAGCATTCAGGGTTGGGTTCATCTGACTCGATCAGACCAGGAGTCACTGTCTGGAAGCTAAGATAACATCATCTTCTACACCAAAACCAGATGCAGCAGTCAGTTGTCTGGGAAGAGTCCTGCACGACCTGAGTTGTGAAAGGCTGGTTTGGGCAGGAAAATGCATAATGCTGTTGGTGACCGCCAGAAGACCTATTTCCTCTCACCTCAAACCAAATCTCATCATAAGTAGGCTGGACATAATCATAATGACCTCTTGGGTATTTTGGGTGGCTACCCAGAAGGGTAAGATATGAAAAGGATCTGATTTATATTTAATTTTTTAATGGCAATTTGAGGGAGACCAGAATAGCCACTCAAAATCAGCACATATGCAAAACACTGGACTAGGTGCTATGGGATATGAAAGGATATGGGTGAGGAGGAGAGAAAAAGAATTTGGAGTCAGACTTAAGAATTTGAAGTAGACTCTAGGTTATATATATGTAAGGTATATTACACATGAAAAGAAGCCGGCAATGCAAGGCATTGAGCAAGTGCCAACTTACTTGGCACTTGTGAGAAGAGAATTATGCCTTCAGAATTTGGAGGAGGCAGGCTTAGCTGGAAGACTAAAAATTTAAAGCTTGAACTAGACCTTGAAGGATGAGCTGGGAGAATCACCTAGGCTAAGTAGTGCTGTCAAAAGTCTGAAAACCACTATTATCTTTTCTTGCTCTCCTATTTATCCAGGCTCTGCCAGCCCTCAGTGGATGAGGGGCCTAATATAAAGGAGAGCAGGTTTTGCCTGACTTTGGCTTTGTCTCCAGGGCTTGTCACCCCTGGCTGATCTCTGCAAAGGCGGAGGCAACATGCAAGCTTCCTCCTATAGACTGGCCTGGTATTGTGGGCTATTATTGTCTTCAAAAACTGGGTGTGTGAGCCATGCTGCTAAGGTTTTGAGCATAAAATTCTAGAGGCTATGTGTTCTTTAAAAATATTCCCTGCCTCCTAGGACCAGGAATGTCCAGAAATTCAAAGACAGAGACTTATGACCTTTGGAATCTTTTTTGCTTAGCAAGTACAACCCTGGACACTTAGGGTTGGTGAAGATTGGTAAAATTTTCTTAACTCCAACTTTTCTCAATCTCAGAGTTACTTTCATTTCTCTGGCAGTGTCCCCATATAAGGGTGGTGCTCTGGAGAAGTGTAAGCATTTTCCCTTCTATTATTATTTTTTTTTTTTTCAAATTCTGGAATCAGCTGTCACTTACTCCTTCCTGCCCTGGTCCCAGAGTTTCTGACTTCTCCCTAAAGACACTTACTTGGAAACTTTTTGAGCCAGTGGAGAATCAACTTAGAGGGTTTTTTACTTTTATACCAATAAGAATATTGTGTGTCATGGATGGGAAAGATTTGAATACTACAATTATCACATTGAGTCTACATAATGAAATTATTCTCATGTCTTGGCACACAGCCTGAGTTAACTTGCTTTGCTGGATGTAGATACAATGAATTCTGTTTGAACAAGAAATCATGTGGAACAAATGCATTTGCAAAATGTTGTCCATTTAGCAGTGACTTCAATAAGATGTGCTTCAGCAAGGGGTTTTTGTATAACAGCTGTGTTTAAACACCTATCTTAACATTTTTAAAAATTAACTTTTTATTTTAGAGTAGTTTTTTGATGTATAGGGAAGTTGTAAAGATAGTATAGAAAGTTCCCATCTACTTCATATCCACTTCCCCCTATCATTATTAACATCTTAAATTAATATGGTACATTTGTTACAATCCATGAACCAATACTGACTGATACATTATTACTACTAAAATTCATACTTTTCAGATTTCTTTAGTTTTTATATAATGTTCCTTTTCTGTTCTAGGATCCCATATTTCATTTAATCCTCATATGTTCTTAGGCTCCTCTTGAATGGGCTTTTTTTTTTTTTTTTTTTTTTACTTTCTTTGTTTTTGATGACCCTGACAAGTTTGAGAAGTACTGGGCAGGTATTTTATAGAATGTTCTTCAACTGGGATTTGTCTGACACCTTTCTCATATTATACTGAGGTTATGCAGTTTTGGGAGGAAGACCACAGATATAAAATGTCAGTTTCATCATAGCACACCAAGAGTATGCCCTATCAGCATGACCTATTCCTGTTGATGTTACCTTGGTCACCTGGCTCAGGTAGTGTTTGTTGGATTTCTCCACTGTGAAATCAACCTTTCTTCTTCCCTTCCCATATTCCACTCTTTGGAAGGTAGTAACTATGTGTAGCTCACACATAGTTAGTCTCTGAGTGTTAGGCTCTGTCTCCTAGAGGGCAGAGCCCTCTGTCTCTTACATAAATCATTTGGAATTCTTCTTGTCAGAAGACCTGTCTATTCTCCCTCATTTATTTATTCAATAATTTATATCAGTGTAAACTCATAGATATTTACTTTATACTTTCAGTTATAATTGAATACTATTTTATTTTGTGCTCAAATTCTTCCAGTTTTGGCTATTGGCTCCTGTGTCAGTTTGATCTATGCTGTCACCGTGAAATGGGTTTTTTGATCACTCCCTTACTTTTTGGCATCACGAGATACTCCGGGTTCGCCTTGTGTATTTCCTATCTCAGTCCTAGAATCAGCCGTTTCTTCAGGAGTCTGGTTCCTTTTATTGGAGAATGGTGTTAGAATACAAAGATATAGGGGCTGGCTGTGCTTCATGCTACTTGAGTATCATTGGTTCGAGGCCCTCTCAGCTGACA
This sequence comes from Crocuta crocuta, assembly GCF_008692635.1. Taxonomy (NCBI): domain Eukaryota; kingdom Metazoa; phylum Chordata; class Mammalia; order Carnivora; family Hyaenidae; genus Crocuta; species Crocuta crocuta. The sequence continues at coordinate 3,728,425 of NW_027527853.1, read as the reverse complement.
GAGGGAGGAAGTATTTGTGTACTCGAAACCTTGTATATATACACAACTGTAAATATTGCTATAGTAAGGAATATTAAAGTATGTTAATGTAAATGAATGTCTCCAACTATAGTGCATTACCATGTGGGTCATTCTAGATGCCTCCCCTTGCCTTTGTAAACTTCCACCCTAATAGTAAGGCACTGACTCCTACCACCATCCGTTTACTTAAGTCTACATAATTCAATGGGCTCTGAATTACGAACCTGTAGCCCCATGGGAAGCTTTACCAAGTAGAGTAATGTACTTTTATACAGTTCCTTTTTGTTTTAGTATTGCAAATTTTACTTCTTTCCAAAGTCAGCACTCCTTTCTCCTCAGGTCATACTTCACCACCCATTCCCCTCTCTCAACATGGCTGCATTTCCACAGTTGCTGTTGAATATATAGAATTGCTTTAAATTTGGGAAAGGGGGGTGGAGGGAGGTCCTTTGTGCTATTCTCCTCAGGTGCCCTGGGTTTACTTCTGAAAAACAAAAAGGATGATGTTGGAGGGGAAAAAGCAGAGACACAGAAGAGAAGATAATGTTTTGTTTAATCTAAACGTAGATTTAGCATATAAGTGAATAGGTAAGGAATTCATACTTGTTGAGTGCCAGCCATGTCCTAGAATCTCTGTTGGGATTTCTCACATATTTTTTCTCTTTTTCTCTGTACAGTGATATAGATTAAATGTACAGATTTAGAATCTATGATATAGATTAAAATCAAAATCTTGAGTGTCTGACTCTTTATTTTAGCTCAGGTCATGGTCTCTTTATTTTAGTTAGATCCCAGGGTCTTGGGATCGAGCTCCGCATTGGGACTGCTGGATTCTCTCTCTCTCTCTCTCTCTCTCTCCATCTGTCCCTTTCCCCAGCTTGCACCCACACTCTCTCTCAAAATAAATAAATAAATACCTTTAATAAAGTAAATAAATAAAACCAAATCTTTATTTTATATATAAAGGAATAGAGGTTCAGAGAGGCTCATTAACTTGTCTAAGATCACATAGTAAGAATTTGAACCTAGATCTTCTTAACTCTGAAGCTTTGGCAGCACATTAAAATCATCTAGGCCTTTGGCATGCCTGGCTGGCTTAATCAGTAGAACATACAACTCTTGATCTCAGCATCTTGAGTTCAAGCCCCAAGTTGGGTGTGGAGTCTACTTAAAAAAAAAAAAAGTCATCTGGGCTTTTAAAAAAGAAAAGAAACAAAACACCTTGCCTGAACCTTATCCCAGACCAAATTAAATCCCAATCTCTGAGGGTAAGGATGAGCATTAGCATTTTTAAGTGCCCCAATGTGCAGGCCAAGGTTGAGAATCATGGCTCTGCTTGGAGACACAGCCTCTCTCTCACTTTTCTCCTAAACGAAGGGAAAGGGCATTTTCTGAACCAATGTGCATTCTAAATACTCTCAGAGCACTTTTAGAGCCACCTCTATTCCTTATTTCCTACTTCTTACAGGGGTTCTTATCATCTCTAAATAAGTGTAAGCAAGCAGGCAAAGTCAGAGCAGAGGTTATTATTGATGGAAGAGAAGTAGAAATTCAAGCCAGTAAAGTTAATCTGTGTTTTTCTTTTCATGAGACACATATGTATAGTGCTGATAGATTTTCAAAGCACAATATCAAATAGTATCAAGAAAATTTGATATGATTTTCAAAATGGGCTGACAAATTTTGTTTGTTGAATATTCATACACCAGTACCAAATAGTATTGACTTAATGTCTTGGTTTCTATGGAGTGAAAGAAGATGGTGCCTGGGTCTATTGCTGGTGAGAAAAAAAAAAAAAGTATGAGTTCCTGTTATCCTGTTATCTGTTAATTGCCATATACAATATAACATTGTACTACATGATTTTCAAAGTACTCTAATTTACCGTGCCTGTGGCATCCCTATCAATTATAAAAACCCATTCTTTTATAGTCTCCTTTTAGCCTTGAAAGCAACTATGAGCAAGGACTGTTTAAAAAATATCAAAAGGGCATTACACTTTGAACACTGTGTCAAATATTATGAAGAATATTTTATTTTTTAATTAAAAAAATTTTAATGTTTATTTATTTTTGAGAGAGAGGCAGGCATGAGCAGGGGAGGGTAGAGAGAGAGGGACACACCAGAATCTCAAGCAGGCTCCAGGCTCCAAGCTGTCAGTACAAAGCCTGACATGGGGCTCAAACTTATGAATGGCAAGATCATGACCTGAGCCAACGTTGAGTCAACCCACTGAGCTACCCAGGCACCTCTCTGAAGAACATGTTAGTATATTCCAATATAATAAAAACTAAATGGATAGATGCAGGCATTCTTGGAGTTGGCAAAACATGTCATTTTTGTAATAGTTACCATGACATTTAAGACACATGAAACCAGAGTACCTCCTTCCATGAATTTTATCAATAGACTTATGTTTTATTTATTTTTTAAATGCCTTATTCATTTTTGAGAGAGAGAGTGAGAAAGAGTGAGCATGCACGCAAGTGGGGGAGGGGCAGAGTGAGAGGGGGGCAGAGGATCTGAAGTGGGTTCTGTGCGCTGCTGACAGAGGTGAGCCTGATGTGAAGCTTGAACTCACACATTGTGAGATCAGGACCTAAGCGGAAGTCAGATGTTCAACTGACTGAGCCACGCAGGTGCTCTAGACTTCTGGTTTTTTTTTTTTTTTTTAATTTTAATGTTTTTATTTATTTTTGAGAGAGAGAGAGACAGCATGAGCAAGGGAGGGTCAGAGAGAGGGAGTCACAGAATCCAAAGACAGGATCCAGGCTCTGAGCTGTCAGCACGAGCCTGGCACAGGGTTAGAACCCATGAATAGTGAGATCATGACCTGAGCTGAAGTCAGCCGCTTAACCGACTGAGCCACCCAGGCGCCCCCTAGATTTCTGTTTTATGAAGAAGTAGAAATAGTGTGGAGTTCAGGATGCCCGTCCTCCACCCCATTCTGGCAGCTACCTTCCAAATCACTACTTACCAGTGATGCGGACGCTTCCATCACAACTCCAATTTCTGTGATTCCTGATTGCTTGGTCATTGTTGGGTGTATAGAGAGTCCCTTAAGCTGTCAAACCACACTGTGGTTACTGAACATTAGAGAGAGTGCCCAACTATTGTGCTACAAACTGCACAGTGAATATATTTTTCCAGTTTACACTGGTGTAACTGCTTTTTAGCTTTGACCAGTTTATTGTTCAGTTACTTTTATTTGTCTTGTAGATGATCTCTTTCATCTGACTATTTGCTCTGCAGATGAAATGCTCAGCCTATTTTGTGATGATCATCTTGCCAGATTATAACACTTGCTCTCTTTCAGCCCCAAGCCAGTTTTGCATATGGGTTACTAACTCAGTGAATATTCAGCTGTTGTTCTTTAAGACCCTGGAGCAATTTCCTTGCATAATTATTGCATATCATCAGGTAATCTCCCACTTTTCTCCCAAGATTCTTTTTTTTTTTTTTTTTTTTTAAGTAGTCTCCACATTCAGTGTGGAGCACCACGTAGGGCTTGAACTCACAACCTTGAGTTCAAGACCTGAGCTAAGATAGAGAGTCAGATGCTTAACTAACTGAGCCACCCAGGTGCTCCTGAGATTCTTTTTTATCAGAAAATTTCAAACACTCAAAGTGGAGAAAATAAATCAAATCTGTATGTACCCCTCACCTAACTTCTGCAGTGGTTACCTCATCCCTCCTCTTGTTTCAGCTGTGCCTTACCTGTTCCTCTTCTTCTTGAGGTGAATTTAAGATTTCTTCTGAACATATTTCAGTATGTATCTGCAAAGGACAAGGATTTCTGAAAAATTATAGATACAATACCAAAACAAATTTTAAAAATGAATAGTTCCTTAATATTAGAAAATAATATCCAAATAGTGTTCAAATTTCTTCAGTTGTCTTGGGGTTTCTTGAAAATTGGTTTAAATCAAAATTTTGAGGTCCAGATAGTACATTTGGGCTAGTATAGCTTTTAAATCTCTTTTATTCTATAAGTACCTAATCCTCTCCTGTTTTTTCTCCTGCAATTCATCTGTTAAAGAAATTGAATTGTTTTGTAGTATTTCCTCCAGATTAAATTATACTGATTGTATTCCTGAAGTGTCTTCTAACATGGTTTTCTATACTCTATATTTCCTGTAAACTGGTAGTTAAATTGAGAGGCTTCGATTTTTTGGCAAGACTACTTCAGGAGGTGTGTGTGCTTCCATCAAGAGGCCTTCAATGAATGTTTGTACCTCCTTTTGTGATGACAGCAGTCACTGATGATTATTATGTAGCTTCATCACTTAGAGGTTTGTACAATGATGATACTCTAATGCTATCAATTTGATTCTTTCATTATCTGGAATACTTTAAAGAGAAACTTTCCTTCATCAGCTGTTTGGTTGTTGTGTGGTACAGTTTGTACAGCAAAGGTATATTGAGTGTTGGTATTTCCTTTTTTTATTTGTTTTCTCAATAATGAATTGATTCCAAAGATGAACAATGATTTCTTTAGATTATCATTATCAACACATAGGTACCAACATATCTGATGTGTTTCTATCCATTGAAGTTATTATTTATTATTGCTGTTCAGTTTTACTACTTTGGCTAGTAGGAGCCACTTGAAGTTAGTTCCCGAGTCCCTTAGGCACAACCTTAGTAGTTTTAGATAGTACCTTTGCTTTCTGATATGACAAAATACTCCATTCTCATATACTTACCGCATCAGGCTTGAAATCAGCCATTTTCCCAAAGAACTTTGGTTCATTGTAGTGGAAAATAGTATTTAGACATCACAATCTTGTGCTGAGGGAGAAGGTAATAATTTAGTAAAGACCTACAGGGAATGAGGGAATGAATTGTGTGGATATTTGGGAAAAGAGCATTCCAGGAAGAAGGAACAGCAGGTGCAAAGAATATGAGGCTGGAACAGAATAAGAGGAAAGTAGTGGGAAAGAAAGAGAGGTGATGAGGAGCAGACCAGGTAGGGCCTTGTAGGCTGTCTGAAGGACTTTAGGTTTGCTTGGCATAGGTGGGAGCCATTGGAGGGTTTTGAGCAGAGGAACGAGGAATAATCTTTTGTTTTAATTGAATAACTATCAGTGCTGGGTTGAGAATGGACCGAACAGGCTTAAAAGCAGAATCTGGCAGACCATTGAGAAGGCTATCACAATAAATCAGGTGAGAAGTGATATGGCTAAGGCCAGTGTGGTAACAGTGGAGATGATGAGAAAGAGTCAGGTGCTGGTATGTTTTGAAAATGGAACCCACAGAATTTGCTGAAGCATCTGACTTGGAATATGAGGAAAGAGGGCTCAATGTAACTCCAAGTTTTATGGCCTGAGCTATAACTGAAATCCTAAAACATCATGATAATATGAGTGGCATCTCTTCTGTGGCTCAGTGCTACGTTTGGGGGAGGGACAGTAGAGGGGTCAGGAAAAGCTCCACAGAGGACTAGATACTTAAGGTGAGTCCTTAAGTATATGTAGGAGGACCAGGTGAACAAGAGAGGAAAGAGCATTCTGAGCAGAGGGAGCATCCGAGGAAGTAGGAGGTTAAAGACTGGGAAAGGTGGGTGTCTTGTATCAGTACAACTTATGTAAATGCAGAGTCCTGAAAGGACTATGGGTTTGGAATTATGATTTGTTTTTGGGGTACAGGGATCTATGGCAGGAAATGAGTCTATATAGGGAGAGGGGGACCTTATATATTTCATGATAAGAATTTGAATTTTGCTTTATGGATGATAAGGAGACTAGAACTTTTTAAGCCTGAGAATGTCATTATCAGGTTTATACTTCAGAAAGATCATCTGGGCAGTTCAGTGAGAGAGACTGAAGGTATAGAAAAAAATGAAACTTCAGTCATTTTAAGAATTTATCAAAGATCACTTTATCATTAAAAGAAAGAGAAATATCTCCACGTCTTTCTAACAACTCCCTCTGTCTCTGAGTGCAGTTTTTATTTTCTACTTCTCATTATAAGTAACACTAACATGAGTAATTATAATAATTTTTAAATTCAGAAGTAGAGTTTATTTTCTAAGGTAAATTCTCAGGTCTTTAGAAAGACACACACAAACCCCATCTGTTTTGTAATTATTCCTGGATGAATAACACTTAACTATATAGTGTTTTCATATGCCAAAGAGGTTGGACCACTAGACAACATGTTTTAACGGTAGCACAGAACATGTTACCATAAGAAGCATTTGACATTTAGTCAAAAGGCTCACATAATATGAGTTGGGGGCTAAAATCATGTTTCTATTACTGTATATTCAATTTGGATGAACTCCACATTTTTATGAAGAGCTATTTAATATAATGAGATTTTTATCTCTTCTGGCTGAACCAGAAGTTGAGTACTTTACACTTGATAGTTTCTCTCTGTGTGATGACATTAACAAAGAAATGAGTCATTTGTCAAAGTGACCTTTACTCAACAATGTGATGTCCAGGTAGAACATGATCAGAGTTGCTTTGATTTTATTTTTGCTTGAAATAGAGAGAGGACGATTGCCAAGTGCCCAATGTGGAGCTCTCCTTGACATGTTCGGTGCTTGCTGTTTGTTTTTCCCACCTAACCCCTCACCCACTCTGATCTTTGTCTTGATCATTCCCTTCTCCTTCTAGCTTTGATTGTCTGTTTTCCATTCTGTTGTTCCAGGATGTTTGGGGGACATGCTGTTTTTCAAATCTTTCTTCAAAACTGTGATACCAAACAATCATAAACCCATTATAAAAATTGTTGATGTTTACAAATATATCATTATCTTTCTTAAAAATAATTTTATCACAATAAGACAAATATCAAACCAATATTCCTTAGTAGAGATGGAGTCTAAACTGGCTCTGAAAGGCATCCATTGGATTTTTCATTTAGCATAATATAAATGCAGAATCCTATAACCAGGAACCACTAGTAAGATAAAAGAAGAGTTTTGTTGTACAAACTCAGATTTATTAAAACATCAAACATTTATGGAGCATATACTATGTGCCAGGCAGTGTGCAAAGTAACAGAGATGCCTGAACTGGAAAGTCAGTCCTTGCCTTTATTTAAGTATCATGGAGAATTTATTTTCTATATAGAGTCAAAAACAGTCTGGAGGGAAGAGTTCAGATGGTGGAGTAGTAGGGGGACCCTGGGCTTGCCTTGTCCCTCCAGCTAGATCAACATCAAATCATTTTGAACACCTAGGAAATTGATCTGCAGGTTAAGAGAATAATCTGCATAATTTGCGCGAGAGAACCTGGAAGTCTTATTTTAACAAATCAAAGCACATCTAGTTAAAGGTCCAAACACTCCCCACTGCAAGCAAGGAGGAACTCTGCAGAGGACTGACCTGGGGGAAAGAGCAGCCAAATCACAACAGCAGAGTGTACACAACATACACCAAAAACACTTTCTGAAGTGCCAGGCTCTGGGACTCTTCTTAATATCGTGTTACTTTCAGGAGCAAGAAACATAACAAGCTTTCATAACACCCAAAATACAGAAGCCTGGACAAAATAATAAGACAGAGGAATTCTCCCCAAAAGAAAGATAAGAAGAAATCAAAGCCAGAGATTTGTTCAAAACAGATACAAGCAATATATCTGAATAAGAATTTAGAACAATACTCATAAGAATACTAGCTGGGCTCTAAAAAAAAAAGCTAGAAGACACCAGAGAAACACTTGCTGCAGAGATTAAAGACCTAAAAACTAGTTGGGCAGAAATAAAAAATACTATGACTGAGATGCAAACCTGACTGGATATAATCACAAGGATGAAAGAAGCACAGAGGAACGAATAGATGATATGAAAGATAAAATTATGGAAAATAATGCAGCTGAAAAGAACTAGGAAAAAAACTATTAGATCATGAATATAGACTTAGGGGACGCTGTAATTCTATAAAGCATGATAATATCCATATCATAGGAGTCCCAGAAGAAAGAGAGTGGGAAAAAGGGGCAGGAGGTTTATTTGAACAAAGTATAGCTGAGAACCTCTCTAATCTGGGGAAGGAAACAGGCGCTCAAGTCCAAGAGGCACAAAGAACTCCCCTTAAGATCAACACAAACAGGTCAACACCAAGACATATCATAGTGAAACTTGCAAAATACAAAGATAAAAAGAATTTCGAAAGCAGCTAGGGACAAAAGATCCTTACCCTATAAGGGTGGATACATAGGAGCACCAGCAGACCTGTTCACAGAAACGTGGCAGGTCAGAAGGGATTGGCATGATATAGTCAATGTGCTAAATGGGAAAAATATGCAGCCAAGAATACTTTATCCAGCAAGGCTGTCATTCAGAATAGAAGGAGATATAAAGAGTTTCCAAGATAAGCAAAAACTAAAGGAATCTGTGAACACTAAACCAGCTCTGCAAGAATTATTAAAGGGTATCATTTAATCAGGAGAGAGCAAAAGCAACAGAGACAATCTACAGGAACAGCAACTTTATAGGAAATACAATGGCACTAAATTCATATCTTTCAATAATACCCTGAGTGTAAATGGACTAAATGCCCCAAAGAAAAGACATAGGGTATCATAATGGATGAAAACAAAAAACAAGGCTCATTAACATGATGCTTACAAGAGACTCATTTAGTTATTTAAAAAAATATTTTTTATGTTTTTATTTTATTTTTGAGAGAGACAGAGTGTGAGCAGGGGAGGGGCAGAGAGAGAGAGAGAGAGAGAGAGAGAGGGAAACAGAATCTGAAGCATACTTCAGGCTCTGAGATGTCAGCACAGAGCCCTACATGGGGCTTGAACTCACAGACTGCGAGATCATGACCTGAGCCGAAGTCAGATGCCCAACCAACTGAGCCACCCAAGAGCCCCACAATTTTATTGTTTTTATTTTTTAAATATAGTTTATTGTCAAGTTTGTTTCCATATAACACCCAGTACTCATCCCAACAAGTGTCCTCCTCCATGCCCATCACCCATTTTCCCCTCTCTCCCATTCCCCATCAACCCTCAGTTTGTTCTCAGTATTTAAGAGTCTCTTAAGAGACTCATTTTAGACCCAAAGACACCTCCAGATTGAAAGTAAGGGTATGGAGAACAATTTATCATGCTAATGGACATCAAAAGAAAGCTGGAGTAGCCATACTTATATCAGAAAAACTAGAGTTTAAACCAGACTGTAACAAGAGATGAAGAAGGCCAATATAGCATAATAAAGAGGTCTATCCAACAAGACCTAACAATTATAAATATTTATGCCCCCAATTTGGAACAGCAAAATATATAAATCAATTAATAACAAAGAAACTCATTGATAATGGTACCATAATAGTAGGGAACTTTAACATTCCATTACAACAGTAGACAGATCATCTAAGCAGATCAACAAGGAAACAATGTGGCTTTGAATGCCACACTAGACCAGATGGATTTAACAGATATATTCAGGGCGTTTCACTGCAACACAGCAGAATACACATATCTTTTTGAGTGCACATGAACATTCCCTAGAATAGATTACATACTGGGGCACAAATCAGGCCTCAACAGGTACAAAAGGATTGAGATCATGCCATGCATATTTTCAGACAATGTTATGAAACTTGAAGTCAACCACAAGAAAAATTTTGGAAAGACCACAAATACATGGAGGTTAAAGAATATCTATTAAAGAATGAAGGGGTTAACCAGGAAATTAAAGAAGAAATTAAAAAATACATGGATACAAAAATGAAAATACGACAGTCCAAAACCTCTGGGACGGCAAAGGTGGTCATAAGAGGGAAGTATGTAGCAATACAGATCCTTCTCAAGAAGCAAGAAAAGTCTCAAATATAAATCCTAACCTTACACCTAAAGGAGATGGAATAACAGCAGCAAATAAAGCCCAAAACTAACAGAAGAAGGGAAATAATAAAGATTAGAGAAAAAATAAATGATATAGAAACAAAAAAAAAACAAAAACAAAAACAAAACAAAACAGTAGAACAGATCAAAGAAACTAGGAAGTGGTTCTTTGAAAGATCAGCAAAATTGATAACCCCTTGGCCAGACTTATTAAAAGAGAGAGAGAGAGAGAGAGAGAGAGAGAGAGAGAGAAAGGACCCAAATAAAAAGAATCATGAGTGAAAGAGGAGAGATCACAACCAACACCACAGAAATGCAAACAGTTGTAATGCTCATATTATGAGCAATTATATGCCAACAAATTTGGCAATCTGGAAGAAATGGATAAATGCCTAGAAACATAGAAACTACCTGAAACAAAACTNAAAAAAAAAAACAAAAACAAAAACAAAACAAAACAGTAGAACAGATCAAAGAAACTAGGAAGTGGTTCTTTGAAAGATCAGCAAAATTGATAACCCCTTGGCCAGACTTATTAAAAGAGAGAGAGAGAGAGAGAGAGAGAGAGAGAGAAAGGACCCAAATAAAAAGAATCTGAGTGAAAG
>NW_027527853.1:3713524-3717980 GCF_008692635.1 Crocuta crocuta | reverse complement strand
AAAAAAAAAAAAAAAAAGAACAAAAAAAAATAAATAAATAAACAAATAAAAAATAAAAAAAAATAAAGAAGAGTTAATTCCTATTCTTTTGAAACCATTACCAAAAAAAAAAATAGAAACAGAAGGAAAACTTCCAAATTCATCCTTTAAGGCCAGCATTACCTTGATCCCAAAACCAGACAAAGACCTCAATAAAAAGGAGATATACAGGCCAGTATCCCTGATGAACATAGATGCAAAAGTTCTCAAGATACTAGCAAATCAAATCGAACAGTACATTAAAAGAATTATTCACCACAATCAAGTGGGATTTATTCCTGGGCTGCAGGGGTGGTTCAATATTCACAAATCAATCACCATGATATATCACATTAATAAAGGAAAGGATAAGAACCATATGATCCTCTCAATAGATGCAGAAAAAGCATTTGATAAACACAGCAAAGTAGAGATAGAAGGAACAGACCTCAACATCATAAAGGCCATATACAGAAGACCCATAGCTAACATCATCCTCAATAGGGAAAAACAGGTTTCCCCCTAAGGTCAGGAACACAGCAAGAATGTCTACTCTTATCACTGTTGTTCAACATAGTACTAGAAGTCCTAGCCTCAGCAATTAGACAATGAAAAGAAATAAGAGGCATCCAAATCAGCAAGGAAAACGTCAAACTTTTACTCTTCACAGATGACATGATATTCTATGTTGAAAACCTGAAAGATGCCACCAAAAAATTGCCAGAACTGATACATGAATTCAGCAAAGTCACAAGATACAAAATCAATGTTCAGAAACCTGTGGCATTTCTATACTCCAATAATGAAGCAGCAGAAAAAGAAATCAAGGCATTTATCCCATTTAAAATTGCCCCAAAAGCCATAAGATACCTAGGAATAAACTTAACCATAGAGGTAAAAGATCTGTACTCTGAAAACTATAGAACACTTTTGAAAGAAACTGAAGAAGACACAAAGAAATGGAAAAACATTCTATGCTCATGGATTAGAAGAACAAATATTGCTAAAATGCTTATAGTACCCAAAGCAATCTACACATTCAATGCAATCCCTATCAAAATAACACCAGCATTTTTCACAAAACCAGAAAAGACAATTCTAAAATTTGTATGGAGCCAGAAAAGACTCCAAACAGCCAAAGTAATGTTGGAAAAGAACAAAACAAAACCAGGAGGCATTAGAATTCTGGACTTCAAGCTATATTACAAAGCTGTAATCATCAAGACAGTGTGGTACTGGCACAAAAACAGACACATAGATCAATGAAACAGGATTGAGAACCCTGGGGCTATATGTACCCACAACAATATGGTCATTTAATCTTTGACAAAGCAGGAAGGAATACTCAATGGAAAAAAAGACAGTCTGTTTAACAAATGCTGTTGGGAAAATTAGACAGTGACATGTAGAGGAATGAAACTGGACCACTTAACCATACACAAAAATAAATTCAAAATGGAGGAAAGTCTTAAATGTGCCACAGGAAACCATCAAAAACCTAGAGAACACAGGCAGCAACCTCTTTGACTTTGGCTGTAGCAACTTTTTACTAAACACATCTCTGGAGCCAAGGAAAACAAAAGCAAAAATGAACTATTGGAACTTCATCAAGATAAAATCTTCTGCACAGTGAAGGAAACAATCAACAAAACTAAAAACCTACAGAATGGGAGAAGATATTTGCAAATGACATATTAGATAAGGGGATAGTATCCAAAATCTTACCAAACTTAACAGCCCAAAAATAATTAATCCAGTTAAGAAATGGACAGAAGACATGAAAAGACATTTCTCCAAAGCAGACATATAAATGGCTGACACATGAAAAGATGCTCAATCACACATTGTCAGGGAAATACAAATCAAAACCACGTTGAGGTACCTCCTCACACCTGTCAGAATGGCTAAAACAGACAACTCAGGAAACAATAGATGTTGGTGAGGATGTGGAGAAAGGGGAACCCTCTTACACTGTTTGTGTGAATGCAAACTGGTATAGCCACTCTGGAAAACAGTATGGAGTTTCCTCAAAAAGTTAAAAATAGAACTACCCTATGACCCAACAATTGGACTACAAGGTATTTATCTAAAGGATATAAAATATTGATTTGAAGGGGCACATGTACCCCAATGTTTATAGCAGCACTATCAACAATAGCCAAATTATGGAGAGCCCAAATGTCCATCAACTGATGAATGGATAAAGAAGATGTGGTACATATACACAACAGAATATTACCCAGCCATCAAAAGGAGTAAAATCTTGCCATTTGCCACTATGTGGATGGTACTAGACTGTATTTTGCTAAGCGAAATAAGTCAGCCAGAGAAAGATAAATGCCATGATTTCACTCATACGCGGAATTTAAGCAAAACAGATGAATATGGGGGAAGGGAAGGAAAAAGAAAAAAAAAAAGAAAAAAACAGAGAGGAAGGCATACCATAAGACTCTTAACTATAGAGAACAAACTGAGGGCAGGTGGGATGGGGGATGGGTGTTAAGGAGGGCACTTGTGATGAGCACCGGGTGTTATACGTAAGTAATAAATCACTAAATTCTACTTCTGAAACCAATACTGCACTATATGTTAAGTAACTTGAATTTAAATAAAATCTTTATAGAAAAAAGAAAAATCTACAAAGGTCACTAATTTAGTGGTTTATATGAAGAAAAATGTCTTATGGTATAATTGCCTATGGACACAAATTCTCATGCTAGAGAGGCAATGTAGAAAATGCATGAAGTATGAATCAGAAAATTCTGCATCCCTGCTTTGTTACTTATTCGTTAATACAACCATCTATCAAACATTTATTGAGAGCCTACATGGTAGAGCAACTTTATTACTTGCTGGGAAGCATGGTAGCAAAAAAGAGAGACCCCTCCCTGCTTTCTCTCTGTGTGTGAACATGAGCAGATGGTATGATTTTTCCTCCTCTCTAACCTTGGTTAGACTAGATGTCTGTGATCTGTTTTCAAACCTAAAATGCTAGGGTTTGTGACAGCCTTTGGAGGGAGAATTTGCCCAAGGAGCCGTGGGCCTTGAGTACTTACCTTCCTTTGGGAGAATTGGGTCTTGTCCTGATTTCAAAATAACATCAAATACAGAATATGAAAATGTTTTGGTCAGCCTCTTATCTGCATCTGATCATCTTGGCAAAGCCTGGGTGTGGCAGTTCATGCTCAGAAGACTTCCAAGGTAGGAGGTTAAAGCTTGGAAAAGGTGGACGACTTGCATCAGTACAGGTGGGTAGCAGTTCCCAGCGTGCAGCCTCCTCTGCCTTCCCACCAATGATGTGGCTTCTTTTGCCACAGCGACTTCTGCCACAGCGTCCTTCTGTGGACAGGACCTGTTGCTCTTCTGGTCTAATGAGCCTGGAAAAGGGATTGCTCTTCAGAGGACCAGAGGTGATCAGCTTTATGGGGCAGGAAGAACTGTTCTTGAGTTCTAGTTTTTCTAGTGAGTATCAGGTAACAAGCTGCTGGTTATCCGGTGTCAAAACTGCAATAAGTAAATAGCTTTTTTGCTTGCAGCCAAGATAACATTTCTCAAGAGAAAAAAGTGGATTTCTGTAACAAAAAGAGAGGGAGAGCGAGATACTTGAACATATATAGCTGTAAGAATACAAAACAATGACAATCCGGGCAAGTCTTCGTGTGCTTTAGGGAAATGAGCAGCCGGACTCAGCCAATCTGTTGTTTCGCGTCAATGAAAGAGACCTAGGGTTTGAGGTTCCTTCCGAAACGGGGCTGGCTAATTTAGCCCCTCCCATGAGCCCGAGGGTCTGTTATATCTCGGTTCCTTGAGTACCTCTCTCACTGAGACCGACTACAGCAAGCAGAGGCTGAAAAAAATAAAGAGCAAAGAGGAAGAAAACAAAAGCTGCCAATTATGGAAGATAGAAAGGGTAAGAGCAAATTGATTTGATATGAATCCTTAAGAACAAACCAAAAAAAAAAAAAACCAAAAAAAACCCAAAAGCCCAGACCAAAAGCAAGTACTTGAAAGAGCAAGAGCCATAAATCCCCGAATGAACTTTCCCACCCTCTCTTTGAGAGAGGAGGCAGAAAAAGAACTTTGGGAAACTTTTTAGGAAACAAAGCCGGGGGTTTTAGTCAAGGGTGGCTCTTGAGTAAGCTGAAGGGGCTCATGAATATTCATGAGCAATTTGCATTCAGCTCTAGCGTTTTAGCGGCAAATGACTTCCCTCCCTCTGCAGTTTTAAGAAGCAGCTGCCTCATTTATAGTCCAGAGTCATCTTGCTTCGGGTCTGTACCTCAGCGAGTTGCTTGAAGATGCTGGGCTCTGTGTGTAGGAGATTTGTTTTGTTCTCAAATTTCCTGCATGCTTTCCTGTTGTGAAATTAGCAAAGGGTTCTCTGCCAGGAGTTAGAGAAGTTAATGTGGCAAGAGGCTGTCACAACAGGACCTCACAG